>NW_010412599.1:4169-11734 GCF_000710305.1 Buceros rhinoceros silvestris | reverse complement strand
CCCCTCTGGACAGGGACCTGCCGCTCCCCGCTGCCAGCCTGCAGTGTCCGGAAGCCTCTTGCAGCCCAAAGGCTCCTTCTCTCTGCACCAGGAGAATCTCTTGTCATTCCTCAGCACGCTTCAGCCAAGGATGAAAGTGTTTTCTGTACATTAGTCTTTGGCCTTCCCTCCAACGTGAGAAGCTGGAGAAGGACAGGAGGGATTATGCCTTCCATAGGAAATAGGAAAGCTGCAGCCCTGGGTATGAGACCTCCTAGCTAGCCAAGAAGCAGGAACTGGGTCTCCTGCTTCTGTCACCGAGCAGTGGAAGCAACTCCAGCGCGGACAGCGGGGCCAGGAGGAGGTGGTGTGCGTGCTTGAAATAACTGCAAAGAATAACAATAGTTTTACCTATTGCCCCAACCTGCCTGGACTCCCACCACTGCTGTGGGGAGCACCAGAGCTGCTGCTGCCCCCAGCCGCAGCCAGCTGCAGGAGAAGGGCAGGTCCCCGCTCCCAGGCGGGGGCCACAGCTCATCCCCACGGGGCAGAGGCACCACGGGGCTGAGCTTCTGTGCATCCCCATGGACGGGTGCCATATGGCTTCCCTGTTTGTCCTCACTCGCTCACGGCTGAAGTGAGAGACAGACGTGTCGGCGCTTCCACCCCTGAGCCGTGTTCCCACAGCGCAGCCCGTCTGCAGGCAGCGAGCGCTCGGCCCCAGGAAGCGGGCGATGCTGAGTGGTGCAGAATGGCGCAGTATGGCATGGTACAGTGCTGTGTGGTATGGTACAGCGTGGTATGGTGTAGTACGGTGTGGTTTGGTGTGGTACAGTGTGGTATGGTGCAGTATGGTGTGGTTTGGTGTGGTACGATGCAGTATGGTGCGGTTTGGTGTGGTTTGGTGTGGTATGGTGCGGTATGGTGTGGTTTGGTGTGGTACAGTGTGGTATGATGCAGTATGGTGCAGTATGGTGTGGTTTGGTGTGGTACGATGCAGTATGGTGCGGTTTGGTGTGGTTTGGTGTGGTATGGTGCGGTATGGTGTGGTTTGGTGTGGTACAGTGTGGTATGATGCAGTATGGTGCAGTATGGTGTGGTTTGGTGTGGTACGGTGCAGTATGGTGAGCCAGGGTGGGACCGCTGCAGCGGCACGGCCCTCTCTGCCCATTCAGACACGCAGTGGCCATGTCTGTCACGGGTGTTCAGCGTGTGTGAGCTGCTCTCCGTCACCCGCGGTTCAGTGTATGTAAGACTGCAGCAGCTCGGTGCCCGCATCGGGAATGGTGTCTGTGCCCCTCACCGGAGGATCTCGGGGGCACCCCTGTGTCTCATGCAAGGGTGTTACAGAACACACAAGTTCTGTCACTGGTTTAGAAATCGTTTGCCTTCTCAGTTTGGACAGATCTCCCCCCCGGATGAGGAAAAGTCTTCCAGAAAACAGGAGAAGCAGAACTTTCCATCAGTATCCAGAAGCTTTGCTCCTCGGGGTGGGGGTTTCGTTGTCATTAGCCACAGCTCTGGCAGCGCGTTTGCCCGGCACCGCCCGCACAGAGCCTATTTCCAGGGCTGTGCCGAGGGCTGTGAAATCCCAGCTCCAGCTGAGCACCCAAAATGAGCAGACGCTTGTGAGCTGCATCTCTCCAGTCCTCCACCACCCGCCTGTAAATTGGGGATAACATCATCTGCCCCAGCTCAGCACGGGGAGCAGAGGGGCATCAGAGATGCTCCTGCGCTGCTGGAGCTGAGCAGGGAGACTGTGGAGGGGAATTTGCTCCCTCCTGGCAGCAAGAGGAGGTGGGTGAGGCCAGGGCCACATGCTGAGCACCAAGGGCAGATAACAAGCAGCTCCAGCAGAACGCTCCATGCCTTAAGGCCTGGGAAGTGATAACATAGCCCATACTGGTAACCCACCACACATGGGGACTGGCCCCACGCTGCACAGACTGCTCCAGCCCCACAGCCCTGCCCTCAGTGCAGCTCTCACCAAACTTGGGGGCAGTACCAAGAGGGAGGCAGGTGTCGAAAGCCTTAACCGGTCTGGAGCTGATGGGCTGCAGCTGATGGGCTGCAGCTGGGACAGACCCATTAAAAGGGCTGCTCTGGGGAACTGGTCTCCCAGCAGGGATGTGCAGGGTGGGCTGAGCAGTGCTGGGTGCCAAGCGATGGACCGTGGGTGTGAGCCTCAGCTGCAAATGGGGGAATGAACCTGCAGGAGCAGCCCCACGTAGGCCCGGGGGAGCAGAGCTGGGGGACAGTGCCAGCGGAGCCAGGGCAGTGCTGGTGTAGCAGCGTGTGTCCTGGGAGTCTTCCCTGTGCTTGGGGCATCTCCTGCCTCTGGCATGGCCCCTGGACTGTGCCCTGCTGCTCTTGGAGGAGAACATACCTGACCTCAGAACAGCAGGGTGGGCTCTTCTGTGGGATTTAATGCAAAAGGGAAGGTGATGGAAAGGCCTGGCACGAGCTGGGAAGCTATCGGTTTGCGCATCCACCTCAGGGTCTTTTACGTTTCTTTTCTCTCCCCTTTCAAACCTCTGTTTGGCTGCTGCTGCCTCCTGGAAGGGAAGAGCTGTGTGGGAGCTGGGGCTGGTTTGTAGCCCCAGAGTTATCCCGGTAAAGTGTTCTGTGCTTGAGTCAGATTTGGGAAGCTGGGGAAGGCGAGGCTGGTTTATGGCCAAGGTAAGGGTGTGAGCAGCTCGGGGACCTGCCCAGGTCTGACCCATGTGAAAGAGGAGCAGGTTTGTAGCTGAGAGTGTGGTCCTGTTCCCTGTCTTCGTTATCTGAAGGCAGAGCCTGCAGTGCCGGGGCTGTGGTGGGACGAGGGAAGGGAGAGCCTTCACTAGAGGGGTCCCACACACTGACCATGGACAGGAGAACATCTCAAGGGCCCAAGGAAACTGGTTGCAATGTGTCAGCATCTCTTGGTGCAGTGGAATCCCAGAGTGATGGATGGGACACGCCATCCTCGTGTAGCTGTCCTTGCCGCTGCCCCCAGACACATATGGCAGCATCATGGAATCACCGAACCGTTTGGGCTGGAAAAGCCCTTCCAGCTCCTCAGGTCCCCCTGTTCCCCAGCACTACCAGGTCCCCACTGCCCCCTGTCCCTCAGCAGCACCTGCACACGGCTGGGAAACCCCTCCAGGGATGGGGAGAATCCCAGAGTGATGGATGGGACACGCCATCCTCGTGTAGCTGTCCTTGCCGCTGCCCCCAGACACATATGGCAGCATCATGGAATCACCGAACCGTTTGGGCTGGAAAAGCCCTTCCAGCTCCTCAGGTCCCCCTGTTCCCCAGCACTACCAGGTCCCCACTGCCCCCTGTCCCTCAGCAGCACCTGCACACGGCTGGGAAACCCCTCCAGGGATGGGGACTCCACCACTGCCCTGGGTAGCCTGGGCCAGCCCTACAGAACCCTTCACAACAGGGTTGAGGAGTTTCCATCAGCAAAGCCCTCCCAAAGGCCGTGGGGCAGAGGCAGTGCTGCATGATGGAAATGGCTCTGAACGTCTGGAAGGCTTACGGGGCATAGGCAGGGACCTTTTGTTTCTTGGAGGGTGAAGGCAAGGTTGGCACCACTTGCTTGTTCCCCATTGAAGTCCTCTCCTCAGCCTAGAGGATAGCCCCTTCTTGTTCTCCAGAAAGCCCAGAGTGAGATGATGGTGCTACTCTTGAACGTCGCCTCTCCCCATCTGGGGCGTTGGAAGCAGCTCTCCGGGGCTCTCTTCCCCTCCCGCAGATGGTGAGGAGGCGGCTCTGCCTCCAGCAAGCAGGGAGCTAAATCTGGCGGGGCTGGGTGAGCTCCGGGACCTGCCAGAGCGAGCGGGGCTGGGACAGACCCTGACGGGGCTGAGCGGAGTGAGCCTGGGGCCAGCCGGGTGAGGGAAGGTGGGGAGCCCACAGCTGCCAGCACCCCCGGCTCCTGCACTAGCAAACAGGCAGCCCTCTGGATTCTCCAAAATAAATAAGCTTTGATGGATTGACTCTCTTTTAGCGCATCAGCTGAAAACTTCAAATATTTGTATCGTTAGGGAGATGTGACAGAAGTGTGTGTGTATATATATAAAGGCAGGCGCTGGAGTGGCAGTCACCTATTTGAAGTTCAAATGCTTACCTTCAAATCAATACTATAAAAGAGGAAGGAGGAAAAATTAATATCACTTTTGCAAGGAACACAACCTGCCGAGCCTCCTCCCAGGCTGAATGTGCTTTAAAGATTGACTATGCAGCTGTAAAAACTATTGATGAACTGTAAACATGAAAAGATCGCCCTGCTCGTGGCCTGTCAAAAGCATTAGGTTGGAAATGCTCCGTGCTCCGCTCCAGCGTGACTCACCAAGTCCTCAGCAAATGTGTTTGTTTGTAAAGCTCCTCATTTCAGAAATAGTGACCTTTTTAATGCCTTGTGCAGTGAGCTCGGAAATTCAAAATTGCCTTTTGGCAACTCGCGAGCCTTGCTGAAGCTCTGACAGCACTTTCCATGGCGATTTACATATTTTTAGCCTCGATATTCCGCACGGTGGGGCTCCTTCGGAAAATGATTTGCTTTTCACAGCCCTCAGTGCCGTTTGGCATCTGCAGCGCTGGGCTGAGCTCAGGTGGTGCGGAGGGCACGGCAGGGATGGCTCCCTCGCCCGGCGGGCCCCTGACAGCCCCTGTTCCGCTCCTTCTGCTGCGTTGAGCCCTCCCTGGGTTTATCAACATCCTCCTTGGAAATCAGACCGTGGTGTTAGTCACACACCCGAGCAGCTCCTCACCTTGCAGTAGGGAACCCAGCCCTGAAGTGTTCCTGCAGGCTGCAGTGAGTCCAAGCGCCGGGTCAGCTCTTCCACCCGACACACTCATCACCCAGCTGCACTAAAGCAAATCGGGTGACCAGCCATCTCGTCACTCTGTGTCTGTGGCCTGTCCCCACTGGTGCCCCCAGACAGCAGCCTCTGGGCCTTCAGTTAGTCCAAGCCCCGGGTCAGCTCTTCCACCCGACACACTCATCACCCAGCTGCACTAAAGCAAATCGGGTGACCAGCCATCTCGTCACTCTGTGTCTGTGGCCTGTCCCCACTGGTGCCACCAGACAGCAGCCTCTGGGGCTGTGGAGGGACGCGGGGGCTCGGCTCCTTGCTGGGCTGGGTGTGCTGGAGGGCAGGCAGCCGCGGGCAGCACCACCACGAGCATCTCCATCCTCACCCTTCCCCGGACCTTCCCAGGCAGGCGGGCGTTCAGCGTGGCTCTTAGCGGCTCGGTCCTGGGGCCTGTCTCTTTAAGCTCTGGGATGTGAATATGCTGAATACAGAATGTCGCAGTTGTAATAACAGTTATTTAACATTTCTGGGTCCTGTGACTAACGCTGCTGCCGTTTGTGTTGGTCCTGGCCATGAGCATTGCTCCTTTCTGCTGCTGCTCTTCATCCTAATGCATCGGGGAAAGATGCTTGGATGGTTTTTTCTGCTGTTTGTTTGTGTCTTTTATCAGTGCTTTGCAATTTCTAGTTGCTGATTTATATTCAGAGTTATGAATATCTCTGTTCTTTTTGTTGGGCATGTTTTTATTTTAATAGCTGTTTACATATTAGCCAGGCAGTTTTTAAACTGATGCAAGCTCCCGTCGCGGTTATGAGGTTTGGGGTAAAACACTCTTAAATCATGCACTATTCACAGGCAGCCTTCATGCTTGAAACCCATTCTCCTAAATGATTTGGCTTCTAATTGTGTTCTGCTCTGTGACTTGACCTTTCGAAGCACCAAGAAGACACACTGATGCCGTGGACCCACCACTGTTTGCCCATAAGAAGCGCAATCAAGTCACGATTGCTTGGGCTTGAGCAGTGACTAGTTCTTGGCTCGGTGATCCGTTCCCCATCAGCTGTCAGCACTGGGTCTGAAACTGCCCTCCCACGTGCAGGAAGGCACGCTTGGGAGCGGTGAAATCATCACCGAGAGGTTTTTAGGAATCCAGAAGACATTTCAATACCTCCAATACCTCCAGCTCCCCATCAGGGTGCAGCTTTCTCTCGCACCCATTCTGAGGAGGTGCTCAAGCAGCCTCTGCTCCAGCCTGGCCTCTGGCTCAGCTCGGGGGCTGAAGCAGATGCAGAGCACCCCAGACCTCTGAATTGTCTCTGGGGGGGTTATTGGTGACCTCTTTCACTGGAGGATCCCTTACACTTGTGACCCTTGTTTTACCCACCTGGTCCCTTCTGGGCAGCTTTTCTTATCAGTTTTCAGGTCTCTCGGTAGGGCTCACAAACTCCATGTGAGTCAAACTTGCTCCAAGTGAGCCCAGATCTCACCCCAGCTCATGTCTGGGATGTCCAGGCAACTCAGGCGCTGCCTTTTGCTTTCTTGGTGAGTTTTGTTCTCACCATCTTGACATCGTGCTGGAGGAAGGCTCCAGCCCTCAGTTGTTCCCTGGTTCCTCCCTCCTCTTTTTTGGTGGTTTAATGCCTCTGTGTTGCTGACCACTGCCGGGCAGCTCCAGCCTTCTCAGCACATTCAGGAGCTGCTGCTGGGTGCAAGTCTCCACTGAAGGTTTGCAGACAAAAAGCCCAGTGCTGGGCTGGGGAAGCTGAACCTTGGACCTTGATAACAGGGAACCTCAGTTATCCCACAGACTGCGGAAACAGCGCCCTGAGAGGTGACACAGAAGTGGAAGCTGTAGACACTGTGAACGATGCTTTCCGGGGGTGCAGCCTGGCGAGGGACACAAGCCTGGGTTTAGTCCTGTGTCCCACGTCCCATCCGTGGGGTTATTCGGTGACCAGAGGGGGCTGAGGGGGTACGATGGCTGCAAGTGGGGTGGAGCCGGGCTAGAGGTACGCCAGCAGTGGAGAGACCAAAAAAAACCCCTGATAGTGAAAGAGCAAAGGAGAGAAAAAGACAGCATTTGATGTGTGGAAGTTGCATCCAAATAAGAGAACAGAAAAGGGCGTGAATTTCGACAAGTTAAATGAGGAGCTGTTGTGAGGCAGGCAGAAAGGATTGTGCAGGACAACTTGCTGACGGCATAAAAAGCAATAATAAAATCTTTACTCTCAAATACGTCCCTGGCTGCTGTAGGGTGGGTGTCTGGCACGAGGGGCACAGCCCCACTTTCCCCACTCCTGTTGGGCAAAGGCTTGGTGACCCAGGTATCTGTTACCCATAGCCAAAGGCAAACCCTTGCCAGAAACTCCTGGTTAACCCCGGCGAATCTAAACTGTTCATTAAAGGAAGGAGAGCGGGAGCCTGCCCTGACCGCCTCTGCACAGAGCAGGGGTCCCAGCGCCTCAGGCACAGCGATGGCTCAGCCAGGGCTCCCGCTCCTGCCCCATCTCTTGCCATCTGCGAGCAGGCAAGCAAAAGGCTATATTTTTTTTAATTACTAGGATTGTATTAATTTAAAAGGATAAACTCAATCAGTGCAGCTCATTAATTTCTAGCACATGGCTTATTTACGCTCATTCTGGCTGCTCCAGCACTCATTTCTCTGTCACAGGAATGTCAATTACCTTTTAAAATAAAAATCAATGTTTATTCACCGTTGAAGATAAAACATGAAAGGGTTTCCTTAGACATGCTGGGGAGTGCTCTCTTCCCCAGCCCATC
>NW_010412599.1:3298-4004 GCF_000710305.1 Buceros rhinoceros silvestris | reverse complement strand
CCCAGCCAGGGGCCCCCAGCACTGGCAGCCGCTGCCCATGGAGAGGGTGCAGTGCCCTGGCCTCTCTGCAGGGATGGGGCCACCCTGGACCCCGGTGCTGGCAGCAGCCCCCTGCGTCCTCCTGCCTCAGGCGGGCTGGGACAGCCCAGTATCTTCCCGGGAGCCGGCTTCGCATTGGTGTTTCCCTGCCTTGAGCTCCACTGATGCAGAAGGATGGAGGGAGGCAGGAAACCCAGGGGAGGAGGGGGGAGGCCCTGGAAGGCAGCTCCGGTGCGTTGCCTGATTACTTTGATAATGAGAAAAACAAAGCTAAACCCTTGAAGCAGAGTGCTGGAAATTACCCCTCATTTTCAAACTTTTTTCCTCCTCTATTATTCAGAATTGTTTTGCTTTTCTGAACTGCCTTGTGTAGGTTGCAACAACCCCACAGATTCCAGAATGGGAGATGATGAGTCACTGTCAAAATGTAGATTTTTTTTTTTTTCCTTTTAGCAATGCTGAGGGAATAAATTCTCTGTGACACCCGCTGATCGCTGGCACCTTGCAGGCTAAACCTGGCAGAAGCTCCTGGTCCACCCAGGGGTGCGTATGAGTGCCCGGGCTGTGCCCACCACCACCCAATGCATCCCCTGCAGGGATGCCTGTCACTGGCAGCTCAGAGCTGGGTGCTGCTCCCAAAACCCCACCGAACTGTTTGGGGCCCATG
>NW_010412599.1:1054-3169 GCF_000710305.1 Buceros rhinoceros silvestris | reverse complement strand
CTCTCTGTGTGTGTGTGTCCAAACATGTTTGCATGGCCTCAGCGTCTGGCCGGTACCACAGAGCCCATCTCTGCCGCCGCCTCCTTGTTGCGCCCGTTTCGTTTGAGTTGGGTTTTTTCCACTGTGGTTTTTTTTTTTTTTACAACAGGAAAAGAATCCTTCAGAAAAGGCATATCTGTGTAGGTGACTCTGCTCAGACACAAACCGCCACCGCGGAGAGGGGGAGAGAGTGTGAAGTAGAGAAGGAGCCAGATTACGCCGGTACCCCGGTGGGAAGCTGGTGTGGGACCGCTGGGTGATGGGGATATGCTGGGGGCAGAACTCGGTCCTGGGGAGGAGGATTCATCCCGCTGGCAGGCAGTGGGGAGCCCAGCACCCATCCCAGCAAGGAGGGAGCTGCTGGGCGTAAGGCATATCTGTGTAGGTGACTCTGCTCAGACACAAACCGCCACCGCGGAGAGGGGGAGAGAGTGTGAAGTAGAGAAGGAGCCAGATTACGCCGGTACCCCGGTGGGAAGCTGGTGTGGGACCGCTGGGTGATGGGGATATGCTGGGGGCAGAACTCGGTCCTGGGGAGGAGGATTCATCCCGCCGGCAGGCAGTGGGGAGCCCAGCACCCATCCCAGCAAGGAGGTTGCTGCTGGGCGTGGGGGGTAACACAGAGCAGGGGGGGTTCAGACAACACACAACTTTTGCCTTAATTCGGCTGTTCTGCAGTGGAGCTTGAGCAAATGGACATGTGTGTAAAGCGGTGACGGGCTGGAGGGTCTCCAAGCTGGTTTGGTGGTGAGAGCTGGTTGCTCACCTGACTGAGATTTTCCTGACTGATGGGGAGGACCAGACCCCTTCCCAAGGTGGCCACGTTGGGCAGCATCCTGGGCTGGAGCAGCTCTTCCAGCTGGCTCGCTCTGGGCCGTGGGTTTGAGCTGTCTGTAGCCATCCCACTGGCCTTACCTGCTGCTGTCCTAAGCTGCTCGTGTTGTCTTTGAAACTGCACTGCGTTGGATACTTTGATGTGGGAGGTGAACAAGATGCTGGGGGGTGTCTGGGACAGCCCCTCCTGGGGACGTGGGACAGAGCTGCTGCCCGGAGCCATCGCCCCTGTACCGGCTGAGGTGAGTGCTGTGTGGTGCCGTGGGTCTCAGGGTGATGGCCAGGTCTGAGACGGACCTGAAACTCTGGTGCTTTGCAGCCTCGCACCAGGGACCTTGCGCAAAGAGCCTCGGGATCCCTCGCAGAGCGTGAGGCTGGGGAAGGGAATAAGTAAAGATGAATTTCTTTCCATCTCTCCAAGCATCTGGGAGGTGGGTGGGAGGTAAAAAAAGATGAGCCCTGAAGTTTTAATTCCTCGGAGATATTTAGGTATCTTGCTCTTGTTACTCAAGGGAGCGCAGAGCCCGAGCGTCTCTGAGGATGTGCCGCAGGCGCGTTCCCCAGCACTTGCCAGCTGAGCTTGGACTCGTGATTCTCCAGTGAATATTAATTCTCAGAGAAGTTAAACCATAATGACCCCAGTACTTCCTCCAGATGGATTTGGTGTGATGAGGTGTCTGTAGGAAAGCCATTTCTGTAGACCACATCTTAGGAGATACCTCACTTGAATTTATCGGGAGGTGCAGAGAGCTGAAACGTGCCCTTGCCTCGGGACTTCTGGCTGAGCCAAGCAGCACGAGGGGAGGGAGGAATTTTGTTCCTATTTAGGAGCAGCGTTAGCTCATCTTCCCCAGCCCAAGTCTTAGTTCACACGCTGAGCGGTAACCACCAGAATAGTCCCTGGAAAACTGCTCCACTGGATGAGAAGTAATGAGATTTTAAAACCATAACTAGAGCTCTTTAGTCTGCTGGCTCTCGGGGTTGGGATCGATATTCTTAGCTGTATTTCCAGCATCACGAGACTCACATTTCTCACAACCCCCTCCCCACTCCCCCAGCCCTCCCCGGGGAAAAGGGCTTTGCGAGGAAAAAGACCCGAGATCAAATCAATTAATTGCCTTTGCGTTCTCCAGTAAAAGTGGTGCAGAGCGTGCGTACACCGACACACAAGAGAACTGAAGCAGCAGCCACAAACCCCTGCTGAAACGACACATTTCCCTGGGCAAGGCAGCCCTCGGCCCG
>NW_010412599.1:0-1042 GCF_000710305.1 Buceros rhinoceros silvestris | reverse complement strand
CGTGCCTACCCCACCACACAAGAGAACTAAAGCCGCAGCCACAAACCCCTGCTGAAACAACACATTTCCCTGGGCAAGGCAGCCCTCGGCCGGGGGAGAGGCGGGAACTCGAGGCGTCGGTCACGTTATTTAATGTGTGGCTCCAGGACGCTCTGATGTGGTGGGGATGAGAGGGATCGAAGAATCACGTGGAGCACGGGATGACAACCAGCCCCGCAGGAGGGGAAGGGAAGGGATGCCGTGACAAAGCCAGCGAGTGCAAAGTGTGTTACCCGAGTTCATCTCTCCTGAATTCAATCTGACGTGACCCAACAGGCAGGGCCCGCTGCAGCGTGCCCGGAGCCATCGGGCAGGGACCTGCAGGTGCTGCACGGCCCACGGTCCCATTGCTGCGTACAGATGGAAAACGCCCTGGGAGATTTGCCAGCTGGGGAGGGCTTCCCTGCGGAGCCTGGGGACACGTGGGGTGTCCCTGGATTAAAGCAGGACCATTAAATCGAGAGCTTGAGCTGCAGCTCGCTGGGGCTGAGCACGGATGGATGCTGCTCTGCTGCTGGCCAGGGGTTTGCAGCAGCTGCAGAGGATGAGGAGAGGTGGTTGGTCTCACTTTTGCTGGTTGACGTTACCGCTCTGTTGTCTGATTTATTCACCTCCAAAGTGCCGGCCCTCGAGGGCTGCGCCTCTCTTCCCTGGGCAGGTCTAGTTCTTTGGTACAGAAGAAGGCAAAGGGAGAAGCTGTCCCATGCTGGGGTGGGTCAGAGGAGGCAGTGCCAGCTGACCAGGGCTCCCAGTACAGCCCCGCTCCCCAGCCAGGACCCTCTGGAGCGGGGCTGCACGAGCTGCCTGCTGCCGCGGCAGGCAGGGAAGTGCGGCGAGAAGCGAAGTCGGCTAATCAGGATCCACACTAATAGGGAGAGCAAATTACCCAGCTCCAGCGCCGAGACAGCCGAGCGGGCAATGAGTAACGGCGGCAGCAGCGCGCTGCCTTCGCCAGCGCTCTCCCGGCCAGCAGATGAATTAAACCTGCGGTGCTGTGAGTCAG
>NW_010412598.1:0-799 GCF_000710305.1 Buceros rhinoceros silvestris | reverse complement strand
CAGCGCGGACCAGTAAGGACCAGTACGGACCAGTGCGGACCACGCAGGCCAGTACTGACCAGTATAGACCAGCACAGTCCCCCCAGGCCCTGTCTCAATCCCCTCCCAGTAACTCCCCCAACCCCTCCCAGTGGCTCCCAGTTCCCACCCAGTATATCCCAGTGCCCTCTCAGTGCCCCCGCAACCCCTCCCAGTATATCCCAGTCCCTCCCAGTGCCTCCCCACACCAGTGCTCCCAGTACGTACCTTGCCCTGGTACTGGTGCTGGTGCTGCACCACATGGGGCTCGGCCACGCCCAGGGCGACGCCCACCCGAACCGACCAATCAGGGGCCGCGTTGTAAACGGTCACAGCTGCCACTGACCCCGCCCCGTCGGCCACGCCCACCGTGCTGGGGGTGGGTGGAGACACCAGTATGGACCAATTACCTACCAGTATAGACCAGTGCCCCCCAGAACCCCTCCCAGTACATCCCAGTAAGCCCCAGTCCCTCCCACTGCCAACAACCCCCTTCCCAGTACATCCCAGTGCCCTCCAAACCCCCTTCCCAGTACAGCCCAGTATATTCCAGTTCTCCCCCAATCCCCTCCCAGTGCTGCCCAACCCCTCCCAGTTCCTCCCAGCATATCCCAGTCCCCTCCCAGTACGTCCCAGTATAACCCAGTATGTCCCAGTATAGACCAGTGCCCCCCAAACCCCCGTCCCAGTACATCCCAGTATGTCCCAGTTCCCCCCCGCCCCGTCCCCGGGCGATGGGCGGGGCTCGCTAGGGCACGCCCCCCTCCGGCGATAGGCTGAA
>NW_010412597.1:1766-2115 GCF_000710305.1 Buceros rhinoceros silvestris | reverse complement strand
AAGCCCCTGAACCAGCCGCTGGGGAGCTGGAGGAGAGGGGCAGCATCCTAGCCGGACTGTAGGGACTTTGCTATTTTTCAGCCTGGATCTCTTTCTGAACGTTGTCACTGTGCCCACAAGCTGCAGGGTCCCTAGGGACTGCCCGGTGCCATAGGCGGTGTCTGCTTTGGGGTGGGGGGGTCCTGGTGGTGGCCCTGCGCCCAGCAGGTGGAGGAGGGGTGGGGAAGCCCTCAGTCAAGGGACCGGCTGGGTCCGGAGAAGCCCTCAGTCCAACTCTGCTGGCAGGGAGGTTGTCATCGGCTGTGGCGTCTCAGCCCATCGCCTTGTGCCTCCTCTGGGGCAGGGGTGC
>NW_010412597.1:1292-1596 GCF_000710305.1 Buceros rhinoceros silvestris | reverse complement strand
TGCCTTCGACCTCCGTCCCGCCCGCCTGTAAGCCACCATTGCCTTTGTGAGGAGGAGCTTTGTCTCAGGGTCATGCCGGGGGCCACCGAGCCCCTGCCCGCTGGACTCCCGCTGCCCTTAGGCCACAGGGCCACTCTCACGGGGTCCAGCTTTCTCTTCCATTGTCAAAGGTTGACCGGTCTCCCTGGCAGGTCCCTGCCATCCCGGCATCCTCAGTTCCCTTGCAGGGTCCCCAACAGGGGCAACACTGCACACCCGGTGGGAAGAGGACCCCCTTGCCCCTCAAGGGACTCCCTGAATGAGG
>NW_010412597.1:0-365 GCF_000710305.1 Buceros rhinoceros silvestris | reverse complement strand
GCTCCACACTGCGTCGTCCATGGCCCTGGCACGTTGGGGTGCCACCCGGAGGAGGCAGGAACCTCCTCCTGGCCTCCTGCTGCTGCTCCCCACTGACCTGCTGGGGGTCTCTCATGGCAGGCTTGATGCTCCTGGTGGATGTCCACCTGTCCGTCCGGGCATTCCTTGCCACGGTGGGGTCCATGTTCCCCTGGTCTGGCTGCCTGAGCAGATCACGCTCCTGAACTTGTTTTTATTGTAGCTCTGTAGTGTCAGGGCCAAACTGGGCAGAATGTGCAATTTGGCCGCGCTGGCCACGATCTTTGACTCCACTGCCAACTCGACTGATCCGGCCTACCCTCGGGTACGGCCGCGGTGGTGGCTCG
>NW_010412596.1:28505-77744 GCF_000710305.1 Buceros rhinoceros silvestris | reverse complement strand
AAACAGCCCCCCTTCTCAAACCGCGACAGGAAGCAACACTGATGGACAGATAGAGCCTCCTCTGGATTTAGCCAGAGCAAACTCTCACCTGTCTGCTCTGTGTTCTTCAGAAATTTAAACACACCTTGATCCCACAGCAGGCACATCTGGAGGTATAATATGAAACTGAATTGTCATGGATGCATTTTTAAGACATGTGAATCACCCTCTGAAGAGCCATTGGTGTCCTGCACTTTTGTCAGGGTAATGTCCATGAAAGAAGTATAAAGACTGTTGATTGATCATTTTTGATGGAAAGAAAACTCAGCAGCAGAACTGTGAGGATCTGGCAAAGGACCCCTGTTGTCTATACCTGCTTTTTGTCTTCTTAGAAGCTAAAAATCAATCTTTAAGAACAGAAAGGAGAGAAAAGGCTTCACAACTAAGATAGCAGCACTCAACCTCGTTTTATCCAGTGCTACAACCTCTGTCTTCCAATACCCCAAGCATGGGAGCACTCACAGTGACCAATTCTTTCTGCGTAAGACTCTCACAACAAGGAAAGTATGCACACAACCTAGCACCATTAGAGAAAATCTAATTAATGTAGATTAAGTGATTAATAACATTGATGATAATTCAAGTGATTTTCTGCAGACCTCATAGTCAAGGTGGCATGGCAGGAGCAGCACCACAGCCTGGCACTGCAGGCAGGAGAGGGACAGTCCTGTGTGGGTGAGGGACCTCCTAGGAGGAGGTAGCCAAAGAGAAAACCTGGTGCTGCACCCTGCCCTCACAGTGGTGCAGTGCCTGGATCCCTGAGGCAAGAATGAGCGTGTTTACAGCCCTCATACCCCTGCTACGTGTGTGCCTATCTGCTATTATCCAGGAACAGCACTGTAGGACACATGCATCCCCCCTTTGAGTGAAGTGCTGTCAGACACAACCAGAAGATCTTCCTCTTCCTCATCAGCCCTCTGCAAAAGTGTAGCCTGCAAACAGGCTCTCCAAGCACCCTGTTGCAGGCTGGCTGTCTCTTGTGGTATGGGAGACCTCAGTAATGATCACCTTACCCCAAGATTAGACTAGAAGAAAACAGGGAAGTTGTTGAGGGTGTAGGGATGAAAACAGAGAAAAAGAAAATACATGAGAAATGCATTTGGACACATTAAGGTACCAGGTCACTTGTCCTCATAGGGGCATCCAGTGTCATGCAGGATGCTTTTGGTGGATTGAGATCTGCATGGGGCTGGCAGAATACTTTCAGGACCTGAAGAAATTGGAGGCACACTGCATTGCAGCTGGAAACTAGGTGGTATAGCCTAAGGCATGCCAGATGGTCCTCAAAACCTGTTCTGGATAACTGATTCAAGCTCTGAGGAGAAAGGATTTTTTTCAAGCACTAAAAGGCTTTTTTAAAAAAAGTAATTAAAAAAAATTAAAGTGTTCTTTATTTGCTTATTTTCTCATCTGTTTATTTATTACTGTAAATAAAATATGTGCCCAAGGCTTGACCAAAGTCCTGCCTGCAAACATAACAGTCTAGTTCAGGTAAACACAAAACCAAGTGCCTAGCAGGTAGAATCAATATTTGCAAGTTTAAGAATGACTTATTTAGAAACACAGAGCAAAACCTGAGATAGGGAGAGAGAGCTTGCCAGGGATTTGGAAAGGGCAAGGACATGCTCAGCCAAAAGTTTGATGTGAAGGGCAAGGGATGGCCTTGGCTTTGTGAAATTTCCAAGGGTTAGGAGTATGTCTTGAAATCATCAACAAGCATAAAGCAACGGAGTTCTTTGAAGATTACTGGCAGGTGCATTTGAGTTTAAGTCAGATAATGGGAATTGCGTTCTAGTTGGATATATTTAAAGCAGAAAAAGTCACTGAAAAGGAACTGATAAATCTAATTGATCTTTTCTCATAGCACTCACTATTTTTGTTTAGAGAGAGTGAAATGAGCAGTTACTGCTCATCTCCCCCAAAGTCTTCCTAGAGAAGAAGGACATGCTTCTATACTTCAGACTGTGGTATGACAGGAATTCTATCTGCGCCAAGTAACACTAGTGAGGATGGAGAGAAAGAACACGTCTGAGAGGAAAGACCTAGGTTACTCTGTCAGTTATTCAGGTTTCAGTACATCAGTGCTATATGATCATTTTCTGAGCTAGCAGTTCAGTCTTCAGTGTGCTGACTGTAAAACCCTATTTTTCAGACCTTTAAGATTTGAATTTCAATGCTACAAAAAGCCATATTTCTAGTTTTACTTGCTACAGGTCTGCTAACCAGCTTTACCAGAAGTTTGCAGAAGTTAACATTGATTAATGAGACGAGGCAGCAGTCAATGAAAGCAACAAATGGGTGGGCTCAGGAGGACCGACTCTTGAGAACCAATTAATGTGTGGACATGCCATATGAGCTGGTGGCTCACCGTGTAGTTCACTAACTGCTGCCACTGTTGGCACTGCACCAAGTAGGATCAGAGCATCTGTAAGTCCACAGGAACAGCAAACTGCAGAGCAGAGAGCTTTAAAACAAGTCTTGAACAACGAAACTCTTTTGTAAATCCCTAGAAAAAAAAGCCTAGAAACAGTGTAGAAATAACTGCATTAAAAATAAAATATGGAATTGTTTCCTATGGAAAACAAAGCCTCACAAGCCTGGCCCTTTCCCTGTTTCTCCTTTTTGACTGCAGACTCATCCTTTCTCTCTAAATTTCTTTTGATTATTTTAGAAGCACAGAATCATTTTGCTGGAAAGAGACATTTAAGATTATCAAGTCCAACCATTAGCATTTTAATTGGCATCACAACCATATGTTTTCTCTGGGAATATCTTAAAACAAAGCTTCAGATTTTCAGCCTCAGGCTCTATCTTTCCCTCCCATCTTCCCAATTCACTTTAATAAGGTCAAGATTCTTTCCAAAGAGGTGCTGTAGTAGTTAGGAAAAAAATGCAATACAAACAAGTTATGTCCCACTTAACTGCTTGTCATTAGACTCCAAGGACTTCTCTCTTGAAAAACAAAATTTCTCTAGCATTGCTAGAGAATGTGCAGGGAGAGATCACTTCCCTTTGCCAGCTGAAAGACACACAGCCTAGTTACAAGGTACTGGGAGGTGTTGACACCGTCCCTCTTAAAAGGGGAAAATTGATTTTTCAATCTGATGGCGAATAACACAGAAGCAGGAAGCTAACAAGGGCTACCTTGTGGTCCTGTGCCCAGCAGAAACCATTGACTGGTGGTCAATGGACCCATCAGTGGATGGGGTTTTGTGTGATGGAGAGTAAATCTAAAATCTGGAATCAATGTTGAGATTAGGATTTTAGTGTTTCGTTTTAATCACTGTAATCTACATTTCACAAGAGATAATTGGAGTTTCACTTGAAGACAGCTGTGTTGCAAAGAGCAGACAATTCAGAGCACTGTGAATAAATCAGAAAAAAAGAAGAAAATTACCATGCTTGCTCTTCTTTCTCCCATGCTTCATAATTCTGACCTTGCTTTCTGAAGTATCAGACTTAACATCAGTGTATGAATATAAACTGAACAAAAATCTGGCTGGCATTGTCTGAGTCAGTGAGCAGGTACAGCTGCAGACTACGCCTCCATCTGAGATGAATGAACAAAGTGCTACTAGGAGTTTATTCTGCAGGCCTTGCATTAGCCTTTCTCAGGGCCTGATCCAAATTATTGGATCCTTTTAAATTATTGGGAAATACCTGTCAGCTATGGTAGATAATTGATTGGGTTATCGATGGCTATTTGCTTGGATTAAAGAGATAAACAGTCCATAATATTTTCTTCAGAGAATGAATCAAAGAAAATACAGCTTTCAGCTGAGATGTTTATGTTTGTCATATGCATCAGCAGGCTTGATCATAGTGGAACTTTAATGAGATATTTGTGCAGAGCAGTTGAAGTTGTCTAATTACAGACTTTTCTAGGAGCATCTTTTGTTCCCAGTGGGACGTGGCCTATTTTCAGAGTAGTCTGTCTGGAAAGAAAGGATTGGTTTACCTGTCTCTGAAAGCTAACATGACTGAAGGCAGTAGACACTGTCCTTTTTCACTTGCTGAGAAAATTCTCTCCAATTAGATATTAAGTTCAACTTAATGCTGTAAAATTGTCCAACATTCAGAATGCATTTGACTGAAGTTCAGCTATAAGATGAGATGCAGTTGACACAAGTTTGTGGGCTCATTGAAATTTAGAAGAAAAAAACCGAAACCAAATGTTCTGTTATTCTCAGGGAAGAAATCTTTCAAGTTTTATCTGAGTAGATTACTCCATTCCATGCCTTCATAAATAGAGAGCACATCATAGGGTGAAGATACCATGACGATGCAACTTTCGTTTCTATTCACAAAATGTTGACCATTTCATAAGCTGCTGATTTTGCTGAGCGTACTGTAATTAGGCCAAATCACTGGGTAAAGCAACCACAAGGGAAGTTCCTGAAGAAAGAATTGAGCATGGAGCTGGGTAGCTGAACTCTCAGTTATATGTGGAAGAGATGACGTGTCCTAAAAGAGTATTCAAAATGTCCATCAACTCAAAAAAGGGTTGCTTACAAGAGTGAATGGTAGACCAAGAAGCATATGCATGTCAAATTTCAAAGATTGCTGAATGCTTTTTGCAATGGCCCTTCTATCAAAATGTTGGCCTTATTCTAGCAAGTCTGGGAACCTCTTCTGGGAAGAAGTACATTGAGCTCTTACTGTTTGGTTTGCTGTAACGACTAGGCTTTTTTATCCAAGAGGGACACCATCACTGTCCATGTTTCCAAGGAATGTTGTTGCAAATAGACTCCATAAAGGACTCTATTTCATGCATGGCTGATGAGGCCTCTCTGGGAACAAATGAAGAAAATCCCACAGTTGCAGTGCTCTGTTGGGCATAGATACTGGCTTAGGACAAGCTAGATGAGACCGGAGAAGGCTCATAGCTGTATTAACTAAAAAAAATCCATACAAACAATCAAATCTGCTTCTTAGGAAGTGCCGTTAGCCAAAGAAGAGCAGCACTGTTAAATGGCTGGAGCTCTTCAAGCACCTAGGCTTGCTCAGCAGCTCTTTGGGCATTTCTGTGTGGCCCCATCCTGCACTACATCAAGATCTTCTGAAGGACACAGGCTCATCTAGAGCTGTTCTGGGCACACACACAAGAAGAATTAAGGGTTTCTGGAAAGCATTATAGCCAGACAGGTTTGGCAGCAGCAGAGCAAGGTACTCTGGGTGTCATAGTTTCAATTCTGCTTAAATCATGGTTTTAGTGTTTATGTCCTGCATAGGATTTAGCATGGGATCTTGAAATATGAAGTCCATATGTTTGATCTAGGTAAGTACCTTTCCTGAGTAGAGATGGTTATAAGAAGCTGCAATATTTCTGCTGGAAAGTATCAAGAAAATGTTCTTGCCAGTATATTTCTTAAAAACAGATCCTGCTGTTATTGCAAATTAATACATATTTAAATTAAAACTTACCACCCTCTACTAACAAGAATGGGAGTTGAACTATTGTTCATAGTGTTTGAATGTCTGAAACCTTGCAATCAGTTCTGATGTTTATAACCTACAGGCACGATAGTGCTTTTACCTTTGCTAGCATGAAAGAAGGAGGTGTATGAGGAGATATGGGTTCATATCTCCACAGACCTGAGTGCATTGAAGAATGAGCAGAGCAGCTCAGCAGAAGAACCAAGAACCATCCAAAGATTAAGCATGTCAATTACCAGACGTGTTCACTGGCTATTTTTGAGGCTTTATGGGAATATGTAATAACAACCATTTATCGCTCTCCGTATTTTCCTATCAATACAGCCAGTCGAAGCACAGTGTAAAGTTTATAGATGTAGGAGTTAGAAAATAACTCTAACTTAAGGGTTTGATCAATGCAAGACTGAGATGCATGCCTGGCTGGAGGACTGAGATGCAATGCCCATACCACACTCAGCAATACAAGTGCTGTATGGATATGACTCACTGGGGCATCTCTCTGTGACTGTATTTCCAGCCTTCACTAAGAGAAGGCATTTGCCACTTTTGGAAAAACAAGCACATGTTTACCAGCTGCATAGGCTTCTCCAATCCTAGCTGGGAGTCAGTCACAGGCTATAGCATGGGTGCCACACCACAGATAGGTTTAATTAAAAAAATAGTTTAAAAAGTGTATATATAGAAGGATATATGCATACTTAATTTCATTTTGTGTTAGATTTCTCTCTAAAACAAATCTTAAGAGGTTTCTTTTAAGTTAGGATAAGGAAACCAGCCTAACACATATCTACACTCTTGAAATCCTCTTGCCCTTTGAAGATCGTCTTCCAGACCAAGTCCCTGTCCTTTGTGAGGGAACAGCATTTTCTGAAAGCTGTTATCACATTTTTATACAATTAGTTTCAGATATTCCTAACTGTAACAAAAAATTATCATCCCATACCAACAGGAGCTGCAGAAGCTGAGTTACTAGCACTCAAACCTAGAAGCCTGCACTGCTGCTAATGCATCCTACCTTCCGTGCACTGCAACATTAAACTCTCTTTACCATGGTCTATGGTGGAGGTAGGAGTTGGAGAACTTGGAACAAAATCTTCTTTTTGCCCCAGACCATGTCTCAGCCTTATACTCTCTGGCCAATCATTGGCAAAGTGAATTAATGCTCCTTTAAAGGCTGTTCCACAGAAGTATGGTGCAAGTGTGTTTTCATTACTTCTGCAGCATTACCCATGTGTATCTCCAACAAAAGAGGCGGGAAGGCTTGAAAGAAATGAATAGGGAAGACGTCTTTTCTAGAAACACAAGATACAACATGGCAACAATATTCTGATCAAATACTCCAGATGTACCACAGTAGATTTATGTGACCATTGTATTTTACTTTCTTTCACCAAAGGCACTGTACCCAGAATTACAGGACAGTGTGCTGTGGAGACATATAAACAGGTGCACTTCAGTTTAGTAAAGGATGGTATCTTCAATCCACCACATTCCTGAACAAGTAGTTTCAGAACAAGCCTACTCATAAATTCAAACTCATAAGTGTTCTCAGTGGGACTGAGTAAAGGCAAAAAAAAGTTTCAGGCCGTGGCCTGGTAGACTTCTCTGCCTTTTGGTCTGCTCGAGGAAGACAGTACAGACAGTAGATATCTAAATCCGAGTGCCTAAATATAGGTATGGTGTATACATTTCTGCTGCAATCAATCCATATTGACTTAGCTAGTGAGCCCAACGAGATATTCGGCTCACCATGAGGTGATTGCTGTCACGGGCAGCATTGGTGAATCACATGCAGTTGTCTCAGCAAGATCATTGTAGACTCAAAATATCCCAGTTCTCCTCTCCCTTCGTCTAGTTTCAGGTCAAAGTAACTTATTTAACTCTCTGGAATTTACTTCCAGTGTTGCTGGTTTGAATTAGAAGAGCATCAGTCACACCACTTTACATGAAAACTTTATTAGATATAATCAGTCAACAATCTACTAATTCTCATGAATATAATTCATCCAAAATCACGTAGACGGGTGTAATGTAAAAAGACATGGGATTCCTAGTATCGGCACAGATTGCGGAACAATGGCAAAAAACCCTAAGCACCAATTACTGTCAAAATATCCACCACCAAACAGAAGATTATGGTAACGATAACGGAAGAAATCAGAAAGCTCGGAGTCAACTACAGTTTGTAATACAGTATAATATTAGACAATCAGTACATTATTTCTGATTCACTGAATGAAAGCTGGTATCTGCCTAATTATTAAATTGATAGACACGCTTTCATAAACAGCAGCATACTTTTGCAAAGGCCTCTAGCTCATGTGGTAAGAATAGTAATATCCTATTTTGTAGCCAGAAGCTGTTTAAGCATGGTAAGAAATTCCCTGTGTACTGGCTTTCAGTATTCTTCTGAGGATACCGAGAAACATCCATCTCATCTTGACAAGTGATAGTAGGCTGTACGGAGAAAAATAACCAGAAAGTACATTTTCATTGCCTCAGAAGTCAGAGAACACTCTCTGCTAGGCTTGATAGAGAAACAAATTCTAAAAGCAAGAGTTCATTTGAAAATACTCTCTCCCCAGCAGGACTTTTCACTGTCAAAAGAAGTAGTTGCAACGTCCCAAGCATTTCTTTTCAGCTCATATGGAGGACTAAGTGATCTCAGAGATAACCAGGAACAACATAGGCACTGATTTAATATGAAATATTTTAATTTTTTCCAGGAGAGGAGTAGGAAGCCAATGTCACAGACTTATGAAACATAGTCTTTACATTGAATGGGAGTATGTTTATACTCAGATAAAATAAGAGCTGCGTGGCAAATTATCAAATTGGAAAGAGCAGTTAGGCTTATTTCTCCTGCTACTTTGCCACGTCCTGTGTACGTTCACATCCAGCTCTCCCTGCAGCCAGCACCTCCTCCAACATTCATTAGGTCTTGTAGCATTTGTCACTTTGTTCACTCAGTCCCAGCAGGAGAAGTATTTGCAGTAGAGTGTCTTCTGTAATAATTCAGCTGGTGTTTATGGACTGCTGACTCTAACCCTTTGCTGCAGAGGGTTCAGTTGTGCATGAGTGGAATTCATCTTACCCAAATATATTCCACAGAAGAAATAAGAACTTTGGGATAAGGTTTGTCTACACTATTTTAGGGATTGACCTCAGCATGAAATTTCTGCCATCAAGCACCTATTTCTCTTTACTGACAGTACCGTGAGCTGTGATGACTCACTCAGATGTAAAAGTCTACGTGTGGTCTGAAGAATCCTGGCTGGAGTCCCTTGAAGATGAGGGCAAGATGTTGAACTGAAGGCAACCTCCTATGAAAGGCAAACATAAAGAGCAAATGTACGTAGCAGGCCATGCTGCTGAGAAGATAAAATACTCTGGAACTGAGGAACTTACCTGCTATTGGTGGGTTTTAAAACATCTCCAGCACAAAATATTCTCTGATCAGTAGTACCTGAGCTTGTTCTTGAAACATTTAGTCTGTACATTTCTGTTTAAGTGTTACACATCACTAAGTGGAAAGCTTGATGCTTCAGTGATTAACGAGGACTTGTTTAAATCTGATAGCTTCTGATAAAGACAAAATTCGCTAATTTAAAAGACAATAGCTATTCATAAACATGTAGATGAGAAATAGATAGGACTGTACATCATTGAACTTCAGCAACATAATAGATGGACACAGTACATGCTTAGTAAATTTATCTGGCTGGGACATCTTTCAGCATCTCATTTGTAATGACTTATATCAATGTTTCCATAGAAATACTTATGGTACATCAGAGAATAAACAACTACACATTTCAGAGTGTTTATCGAACTATTATCTTAAAATGCATTTATGCACCTATTCCAATACAGTTGTTTGTTTTGGGGGTTTTTTAATCAAAAGTCTTTGGCCTTCCATTCTATATAATTACAACAATGTCTTTCATATCTGCCAGTTTTTCCCAAATGCTTTTATGTAGACTGCAAAATTCTCAGCACCCATCGAGGCTGTCACTAGTGCCAGAGCGAGCTGACTGTAGACAAACCATTCAAAAGATAAGTTTCTTCCACAGATAATTAAAAAGTATCTCAGCAATCCAACAACAGATTTGAAACTCAAGAGAGTATTGACCAGGGAAAGGCTTTAGGACCAACACCCAAATCAAAACAATAGTGAAAAGCCTAGTACTTCTGAGAGGGAAAAAATGCATGAGCTGTCTATTCTTTTTTGATTAGAGATGGATATATTCTCTGAATGGTAACGTGCAGAGTCTACACGACAACTACATGGACATACAAAAATAGGAAACATTTCACACAGTTCAGGAATCATATTTTTTAACTAAAATCTGACTTCTGAATACAGACAAGAGTTTCTTAAAAAAAAAAGTTGGAAATCCTTGTGCAGATACTGTGCTCCTTTGCCTTATTCCAAGGCACAAAGCTACCACATTTTTGAAAGAAGTTGCAATCACAAAGTTAGATTCCTTTTTCTCCAATACTTCATTACCAGCTGATTTTAATCATAGCATTTTCTTCTTCAAATGTACCTCTTGAGCAGCACTCTTTGAAATCAGTGGGTGTTACTCCTAATATGTAGCTGAAGAATTCGGCCTCATTTTTAAGGTTTTTTTAACGGCTTCTTCAGCTGCAGGAATTGTCCCACTTTTGTTGTTGTGGAGATATCTGACAGAGCCAATATTTTCGTTGCCATAGGCACAATAGAGTTTGTAAGATTTTTGTGCAAACAGTCAACCTTAATTTTTCTAATTGCATGTTTGATGAGACCGTTGCCCTCCAAATTAGATCCTGAAGCCTTAAGGTTTTTACAGTTACTTTTTCCAAAATAGAACTTATGTCTCTATATTTTCCCTTAGGAAACTGAATTGAATGAATTCAGCATGATGTGATATTGCAACATTCATTTTCAGTCATCTTTCATATTTTTGCTTAGCTGAAAAGAGAAGATTATTCTTCAGAGCTGAAACCAAATACAAGACAAATGTATTTATTGCATTTGCTGTACAGATGTACAGGTATGTTACTTTGAATGCCCATGTAACAGAAAATGATTTGTTTAAATGGAAAAGCCCTTTGTGTTTTTCTGTGAGACATGACAACGTATCTCTGAACACAAGACTACACTGAAGTAAGAGGAACTTGATGCACATTAACATGCCCCATCTCCTGAACAGACAGCGCTCTTCTATATACTTACAAACATTCAGTATTTTGGAGGTGTATGAAGTCTAATTCAGGTTCTTTATTTGCTAACACTTCCTAAGAAGCAATATCTTTTGAAGAAGCTTTTAGCCACAAGTTAAGCCTCACTTGACAAAAGCAGAAAACAACTATGAACTTTCTTCAGGAGCTCAGTATTAACTCTCCAGCTCTCAAAACCTGAAATACCTGTGATCATGAGTTGATCCTACTGACTCAGTGAATTCATACTGGGAATTACAGGAGAGTGGAGCACTCAGCCCAGCACTCAACCAGCTGTCTACAGCTTCAGCAGCCACAACAATATCATCAAAACCCTGATCCAAGGAAATTGCCCTGTCAAGAAGCAGTATTAATTATGCCAACATAATGCAATCCTAACACAGCTCTACTGCTCTCAGGACTGGATTTACTATCTTTGCATGCTAGTTTACTTCGAACTCACTTAGAAATCACACTGATTATTGTAGACATATTCTTTGTGGTTTAGAAACCACAGCCAAATAAATAACGGCATTTTCTCAAACACTTAGACACCTAAGAATACCTTTTTCTCTTGGAATGTCGTGAAAAGACTGATTTTGCTAATTCAAGATATTCAGGAGGAGTGTGTGATAGTTACAGGATTATGTAGAGGCAAGATGACCAAAAGAGAGTTCATTTTGTTGTTTGACAAATATGCAGACAGAAAGAGGGAAATATCCAATGAACACATTCTTCAGAAGAAGATAAAAGGATCTGGTTCATCACTCTGTGAGACTAGAAAGCTAATAAACAGCTTTTTTATGCTATCTGCTATTTTGTTTGGTCTTCTCTGTAGTTTAATAGTAATCAAATCGCTACAACCATTAACCTTAGTAATAAAAAGCAGAGATCATAAGCTTGAACAAGGGAGAAAAAAAATACGGTGTAGCCTAGTCATCCTAACTCCTTGAAATACTGCCCTAAAAAAACCAGCCAGCAACAGCAACGCGAATTTCTCAAGGTCAACCAACGTCAAATACTGCATTTTATTCTACAATGGATCAAAAACACTCGAAGGAAATGGATGCAATGTGGTGTATTTTTACATAAAACACCATGAAAAGCCTATTAATCTGCCATTTTTTCAAAGCAGCTAGAGGAATGTCCTGTAGATGAGGGATTCCTAGGTTTGGTTTCCTAAGCTACTGCTGCCAGCAATGGCAAAAACTCAGATAAAAAGGAGGCATTTTGCTGTCTATCAGTAAGGTTTTTAAAGTAGCTTGAGTACTCTATTGCAGGTACTTCCATGTTTTCTAAATGTCCACCCTAGCTGAAATTGTTATAAGCTATATACAATTGCCTGAAAACCTTATGACAAAAATTATCAGTGTTCACCGTCAGACTAGAAGGATGTCCTCTGGCTTTCTGCAAAATCCAGCTTTCTTCCGGCATTTCTCAGTATTTCCAGTAATGACTCACATGAGAGCAGGGAGTGCTCTTTATGAAACTTGTATACACTCTAAGGTTTAATGTGAGTTGAGAGCTCTTTGGATGTAGAATTAAAAGGAAAGAAATATCTTCATTAGCTGGAGTAGGAGTCTGAAATAAATAGGCTGACATTCAGCAGGGACAGGTGACAAAGTTGGAATAATCAGCAGCACAGTGTGGATAAACATTAAGTTTTGGAGAAGATGTTTAGACCTGCAAATTGAAGAGTTTACAGTGTCACACAGCTGCACTACATCTACCTACCTCCTTCTGGAATGTGGAAGCAGGTGGGGTTTATGCAAGATGTAAAGCTATCCTCTCCTTCCTTCCAGTTCTGGCCTGGCCTCAGTGGGAATCCTGCCTCTCATCTGGAATACTGTAATTAGAGAAGAACAGGAGGAATTGGCATGCCAATAAGAAAGCAGCAAGGGCAACTGGAGCCCGAGGAAGCACATCTTGTCAGGGGCAGTTGAGAGAAATGTGGTTGCTTAGCTTAGAACCAGAGAGCTTAGAGAAGAGCTTACTCTACAGCACTGTATTTCTGGTAAGCAAAGCAAGTATTCACCTGATATAAGCCTTATTTTACATACAGAGTGGATCCATTCTCCACGGCATAAATGCCTAAGCTGTCAGTACAGCGCTGTTTCTCATTACGGTTCACGTATAAGGTGATCTATGGACACTTACAAAATGCCAGTGTACATGCTCAGTTACAAGCAAGTAAGCAAACAGGCTGGTGGAAAGCAAAGCTTTTCAGTGAATGCAGAGTGCTGTGTATGGAAAACAACTTTGTCTCACAGTGTGGCCCACAGATTGCAACTGGAAGAGGACACAGTCGACAATTGTAAAGGTTGGTTATGTGGCTGTATGGTCAGCTGATGGTGGTAGTTGTCTTTGTAGGCCTTCAATCCATTTCAGCTATGCGCTTATTAAAGGACATCAAATGCAAACTGAGAAAGAGGAGGAAAAGGAGAATGAGGAGATACAGCCTTTTCGCCTCTATTAACTTTAACAGGCTTTTAAATGCCTGTTTCATAAACAGACATGCACATGCCAGTGATTTAGCTGGGAACATGAAACCCATCCTGAGTGCTTGCAAGCACCTGATGGTTCACCCATACCTGTTCTTCTTGACCTTTTCTTGTTCTTTGCTTCCCAGTATTTTCTCCTGCTTCTTTTGTTTCTCTGCTCCTTTCATGGAGACAAGCTTTCATATGAACAGCCAAAAACAATCACCCAGATACTCCTTGCTGGTGCTATGTGAGATGCTGGAGTAGAGACCTTCACTAAGCTTCGTAAAGGAGCTGAGTTACTTAAAAGAGATCTTAAATAAATGACACAAATAGACTTCCTTTGTATACATGTCTGTTTTAATGGCAGGTATTCTAGTGGTGGTGATGAAGGCAATAAGGATGAAGAAGAGCATGCCTGACAGCTGCATCTCTGTCCATTTCCACTGCTGTGCAGAGGGAACATCTTGTAACAATTGCATAGTAAAGAGCCCTGTCCCCATTCTGAGTTTTCTGCACTCTGCTAAGACTTGTTCTGCCTTCACATTCGATTCATTTTGTGTAACTGAGGAGCATTTGTTTGTGCCTCCTCTTGCCTAAGCGTCAGACAAAATAGCTTTGCCTCCCATCTTTGGTAAAGGAACCACCTGCACTTCTGTAGATGCTGTAGGCTTCTGAGGGAAAGAACAACATTTTCCAACAAAACAAAGAAGAACCTGATCACTAATTGAAGCATTTAAATTTCAAGTGTTGTGAGAGGGAATAAAGTGTAAGCAGAAAAGTGATCTTGCATTCAGCGTGCATTTTTCTGCAAATGCTTCTCATAACCATGGGCTTGAATGGCAGCTGAGTAGCAGCACTGTTTGTTTCCACAGGATCTTGCTGTAGCAGAGGTCTCTTTTTGACTTTTGCAAAAAGCATTGTCAGCCAGTATAAGACATTACCAGAAGGATCAAGAATGTGCAGAATGTAAATATTGGCATTCTGGCTGTAAAACAGACAAACGAAAAAGGCCTAACTGCTCTTCTGGAGTTCTTGGAAAGTGAACTGTGGTGCTGTGAACTGTCTCAATGAGCTACCCTCTGACTGTATGCAGTCAGTTGTCTCATTGGCAGTGCAGTATTGATCATAATGAAAGCTGATTACTTTGCAGGCAATAAGGGTCACACTGTCACAAAACTGTACACACATACAAAGTTCAGTATTTTCTCACCATTTATTTAATATCTTCCTATAAAACTCACCATTAGAAAGGCTCTTGTCCGGCAATCACTCAAGCTGAAGCTCTTATAGAATGACTTAAAAGAATCTTGCATCTGTATTGTGACCCAGCATCTCTCAAACTGAGTGGAAAGTGTCAACGCATTTGATAAACATATGGTGGGAAGGAGGTTTTCTAAAAGGCTGATTAAGAGTTGTTAACTGGACCTTTTTCACCCTCTACAGGAATATGCCACTTCAGTAATTTGCAGCAGGGACCCATTGGTTTAATTTAGACTTCCAAGGGAAATGCACCTGCCCTTCCACCACCTTGCCTGCACTGCCTGTGGCAGAGGCTAGAAGATGTATTTCACAGGGCTGATTGACTCCCCGCTGTTCAGCCAGTTGCCTAACAATCATAGAAATCTGAGTTCAAGTGGTAGTTGCAGAAATTCCAGCATCCGTAAGTTTGCCTTGCAAGTATTTTGAGCTCAGAATCACTGGGGGACTCTCTTCATTTTGCTTTCAAAGTCAGACGATGTGCTTGACATGTGAAACAAGAGCTCTGATCTCTGTCCCCATAAACCTTCAAAAATGAATAGTCCAGTTCAGACCAACCCCATCTGTATCGCAACAGAAAAGCCAAGTAGGGGATCCTAGATTCATACCTGCCCAACTCCTCAGGGCTGCCACATATCAACAGGCAAATGAGGGCAAGCGCATAACAGAGCAGCTTGCTTTTGGAGGCAGCAGAATCTCCCTCACAGGAGATTTTTTTTAAGAACAGGCAAAACTCACATTTGTCAGGAATGGTCTCACAAAAGCTGAGATTGCTGCAAGGCTGGACATGGATTGCCTGACCCCTGCAAGCTCCTCTGAGCCACACTGGTTTTATTCCAGGTCACTGGACTTTTATTCCAGATCATCTTGCTTCATTTCATATTCCTGGACAGTGCTCACAACCTCTGCATTTGAAGCATTTGAGATCCAGGTAGCTGTTAAACACATTATTTCTAAAGGAGACCTTCGGAAAAGAGTGGATGGGATGAGTGAACATTTGCAGAGGAAAAGCTGTGTGCAACTCTTCAGCAATTGCTTGTATTAGCATAGGGCCCACTCCTTGATCTTTCCTCTGGTGAAATAAATCTGCTCTGCTTGCCAGGAACCTACAAATGAGAAAAATGCAAGCAATTTAAATGGCAAGGTGAGGATGAGAAGGGCAGGGTCAGCTGCTTCAAAAATTTATAAACATGTGCCTTGCCAGCTATTTACAAGGGCAGGTCTGTGGAGGCTAAAGAATTTGGGTCATTCACCCTTAGATATTTATGATAAAGAAATAGCTTGGTGCTATATACCTTGTTTAAATTATACAAAGCTGAAAAATTTATGCCTCCATCTGAGGATGCAGCCTGCAGTGTCCTGACACCGAAGTCAATGGACTCAGAATTGATCAAATGGGGAAAATCCCAAAGATAGATACTGCCTACGAGGCCAATTCTGTCCCCTAGAACAGCTCCCCCACACCTAGTGTCACTTTAACTGTCTTTTTCTGGGGTCCCTCAGATGCAAGTGAAAAGAGGGATATTGGCTGGATAAAGTCATCTAGCAGCCCGCTGTCTGCCACCTTCCCTATCTGCCACTTCTTTCGTTTACTAACAAGAAGCAGTCAGAAGTAAGACACCTTATTCCCAGGCGGATGGGCATGTATTTATGTGATGGGAGGATGCATGTATTCAAATATTTATGTTTGTCTGCAAAAAGTTTATAATTAGGGCACAGAAGAGGCCCAGTGACCTCAGGGGAGAGGCAGGAGCTTAACCAGTAAGGACCCTAAATATTTAGTTGAAATTGGACCATTTTATTTTTTGTAAGGAAACACCTCATTCAACATTAGAAGTAGTTGATTCTTTAAGGTCATATTTAGCAAACCATACTTCTTCCCTCAGCTAATTTGTACTAGCAATTTTTCACCTTTAAGACCCAATTCTGATTACCCACACAATGATGCTACAGGCTGTGTAACAACACTGGCATTAACAAGTAGTTCTCTATCCAATTCGGTGTAAGCAAGATAAGAATCTGTCCCTCAAAGCTCAATTTAAACTTACCATGGATGATTCATGCCTTTGAGATCTCAAAATGAGATTACTGCAAAGTGCTTTATAGTGGGCTGCCAAAAGGGCTAATCCATTCCCCCAAGCTAATGCACAATACAACGACTTGATTGTTATCAGAGGTGGGCAGAGAGGGATCTGCCTACTCACTACTTGTCTGTCAGCATTTGCTGCTTTTTAGTGCCTAGGAAAGGTCTACAGTTCTGCTTTTAGCTTTTAAAGCTATTAACAGGCTAGAAATTGATGTTGCCAAGGACATCTGTAAATGTGCCTCAGGGACTTATAAATACTTTATAATACTGAATTGTTCCCGCTTTTGCTAGCCGCAGGAATCCTATCAGACTGATCAGGGTAATTTCCAGTGACTCCTGTCAAACTGAACATGAAAACAAAATGTTGGACTCTGCTATGCCTTTCATTTGGACCGCCTTTGCAAACGTGCTGTGAATAGGCAGGTCATGCACTGCCTGTCCGACCAGAAGCTCTCCAGCAGTCTTTCATGATCAGGTTTAAATTAATTTGAACTTGGATCTTCCCAGGTAAATTTTCTTCTTTTGATAAAAAATGGAAACCATTTTTATCATATTAAAGTTCTTCTCCCATTTAATTTTTTTTCTGATAAATGAGGATTGAAACACCACCTCACACAATTTTGCACTTACATGGCTTCTGGCAGGATTTGCAATACACTCTGCAGAAGCGGCAAGTGCAGCAGCAGCGTGTGTCTGCCTGTGGCACGATTTGCCCAGAAATCCTTCCCTGTGGGTCCAGGAGTGCAGCAGCCAGCCCCTTTACCCCTGTGAATTGGCCTAAGTGAAAGTACTAGGAAACACACAAGGAAACAGATAAATTTAAATATTTTCTGCAAACTGAAGTATTTGCTGCTTTACAGAAGACCACTACAGTGCTAGACACTGGAGACAGGATGGTAGGTAGAGATTTCCAGATATATTGTAGCACACTGAATTTCTCCCACAGTGCACATGATGGATTTCTGGAAAGCTTAAATTAGTATGCATTTCGTCAGCCCATATTCTTTAATAATGTCTTTTTTAATAGGGACAGTTGGATCCAAGGCAATCCCATCAATCAAGACTGTCAGCTCTGGCTATGGTATTTATACCCTTGACTCTTGTCTGCAGTTGCAGAGCTCACGTCTTTGGAATTACATTCCTGGTTTCAGGCTTCCAAATTTGAAATATTTGACAAGAGGAGCTTGGTGGGTTTTGCTGTCATTAGCAGGATCTAGGAACAATCACGGATGCCAGGTCCTGGATGTATCTTCACTTCTACTGCAGTCAAACAAGGCAATCAACTGACACCCCTTTAAAAAGTGGCTCCTATCATTATACTGACCAGCAATTTTGTCATAAAAGCTGACAATTGCAAGAGTTAATGGCTACATTAGCCCTCAATGGAAAATACTAGCAGTGAAGTGTAAGTAAGTGCAATATACTCCCATGGTTAAAAGTCATGAAAAAACCACCTATTTTTATCTCCATTTCCTATGTGCCTGAATTTGGGGTAATAAGACTATACTGTCATATCAGTGATAATGCCAAGCATGCAAATCCACATCCATTGCCATTTTTCCTACTTAAGTGTTCAATTTGTTGCATTTTATTGGCAAATACACATGCTAAAATATTTTTATTATAATCTCCACTGCTAATTAATTTTTAACTTGCTCCTGTTACAAAATAAGGATGTTGTTCCACAACCTGTGGAAGCCAGTAAGTAAAGCTACATAATTTACTTCCTTAGAGACATTCATGGCTAAGTTTTCTTCAAAAAGCAGTTAAACGGATGGTATTTATTTATTTCTTTATGGAATCAGTTTTTGGCTCATGCTATGGTCTTAAAAGAAAGTCCCAACAACAATTTGTTGTTACCTGCTATGTGGCATTGATCAGGCCACACCTTGTGTTCTGTGCCCATCTTTGGGCTCCCAGTGGAGCTCCACAAATTGGAGCTGGCTCTGATGCAGACAGCCCGGGGCTTGAACACGATGTGTGAGCTGAGGCTGAGACGACTCACACTTTTCAGCCTGGTCAGGAGCCGTCCGAGCTGCTGGGTTTAACTGTCTCATAAGGTGTTACAGAGAAGACAGAGCTGGACTCTTTTCAGAGATGCACAACAGCAAGACAGGAAGCAACTGTTACAAGGTGCAAAAAATGGGAAACTCCAGCTAGATATGTGGGAGAAAACTCACAAGGAAAGAGATTAAGTGTGGAGACAAGTTGTGAAGAGGCTGTGGAATATCCAGCCTTGGAAATGCTCAGAACTTTGCCGGATTAAACCATGAGCCAAACGGAGCTAACTGTGAAGCTACCCTTTTCCTATGAGCAGGGTGTTGGAGTGGATGACTGCAGAGGTCCCACCTGATGTAAATTACTGTATGATTCTGTGTAACTGACCCTTTTACTTTAAGTGCTCTTTGAGATCACTGTTTTGGAAAAAAGCAAGGAGTGACATAGGTCTTCCTTCTGGAAAGCAATCACTGTTAATGAAGCTAACACCCTTCATGTCAGGAGCATGAATGGAGAACACAAATGTACCCGTGTAAGCATGTGCACACAATTACCTTACTGAAAAGGGAAATGGGGAAAAAAAACCCAACAGATTTTTGAAAGCTAACACAAAGGTCCTGTGATTTCATCAATTTCTAGCAAAAATGCAATGGGTGCTGATCATAACTATCATCAATTTCTTTGCCAAATCCTTGGATGACCCTTGAGATTAAGGAGGAGCCATGTCCCAAAAATAGGAGTTGAGAGAAAGAGCAATACAACTCTGGAGGTGTATGAGGGATTGCTGGAGGCCTGAGGTTATCTCCAAAATGTTTCAGAACTTTTCAGCTATATCACTTAATTTGTGTCCTTTTCCCTTCTTCTCCCACCTTTTATTGTGCATTTGCCTGTGGAAGCTGTATCTCAACTGTTTTGCAGAACTGTGCCGGTGTCCGTGTCTGCAAAGTAGTGAATGCACAGGTCCCCAAAGAATGAATCACCTGCAACAATGACTGGAACAGCACTGAGTTTAGGAGTCCCAGAAATAGTCAAGATCTTCCTAAGAAACAAGAGGCAAACAAAAATATAACCTAGAGGAAATGGCAAAATACAGGGTTGTAAAAAGATCCACTGCATCTCAGACCAACAGTATTGTTTTCTACAGATGCTCTCCTTGACCAGCCTCCAAAGGAATTTTGAGAACTTGCTGCATAATAACTATCTCCAAGGCCAAGATGACATTCAGACTTTTTAAAATAACCATCTCTTACACAAGTGGTTTGCAGTTTCTCTGTCTTTTTGCTCTAACTATTTCCCAATGGAAGCACAAACTCTCACAGAACAGGAGGACCTAAGGAGCCCTTGCATAAGCCTGTCACATGGATGGATTTTTTTTCACTGTTACCTTTCACATAAGTCTCCATGAAAGGAGTTAAAAAATTCCTGAAAGTATGAAAAACATTGACTTGGAACAAAGGCAGAACCAAACTTTACGTAGACTAACAGAAACAGCATTTCTCATTCATCCCCTAAATTTAACTAGCAAGAATTTTTAAAACAAGTGGCTATTCATAGACAACATTCATGATTTTCTCACAGCCTCTCGCAATGAAGCGCAAAGCAATGAGTCAGCCATGTTCTGCCCTTCAGCAACACCACACAAGATACAAGATTTTTCAGATAATGTCGTGCGTCCCAGGTACTGAGAAAATAGCATTCCTCTAGATTGTGATGTCCCAGAACCACCCGGACTTTCTCCTGTTCTTTTCCAACAGCTCTTGATAGGATTTCTCCAGGTTTCTAGATGTATTTTTGCATTTCAAGCACACTTCTCAGATATCCTACCACTCTGATGCCCTTTCATGCCCTGAAAAAGATGAAGACTTACCATGCTCTACTACAGCTGGGCTGGGCTTTTCATATGCGTGGTTTTAGCTTACGGTAAACACAACACAACTCAGCAGAGCTCAATGCCTGTTCATATTACTTCACTCAACATAGATTAAGCACATGGATGCAATTACTGATAAACTCTTAATCTTATCATCTGCCAGTCCTCAGAGAAAATATTTCTGACCTGCACATTGATTTATAACTAAATTACGTTAATTTTATAACGAAAGATTCACTTGCCTTGCGCAGGGGAGAAAGCCAGTATACTGAAATTGTTACAACTATTCATGTGAGCAATTACTTGATGGCCTGAGCAAGCAGTTCATTGCAGGGACTCCTATCAGTCATCATAGTCAGTCTTTTCAAGAGCAGTCTGATAACAAACATTGATTTTGCAGATCTGATTTCTCACTGAAATTCAATGTGTTGTCATCTGTTTGCCAGATTTTTACAGTTCTGCAAACATATTTTGTATCTAAAAAGCATTCATTTAATTTTCGTTGTCCTTACACTTTAATGTACTCAGGCTGACTTTCGGGCATCCGACATTTTTCCCTGATAGAGAAGATTTAGTGACAACTGTAGTTTGTGGGCTGACAAAAACTCAGCTTCTGTCCGTATGCCTTTTATTTAATCCAACATCCGTGTGAAGGAGATTTTTACAACAGTAAAGGTGAAAGTAACTTTTGTTTAATGACAACTGAAGGAGGTTTATCTTCCATTTCAATCCAGGGGACCATGTATTCATCATAGCTAAGAGGAGGTACTTGAAACTGTGCTGAAAGTCAATGTTTTTGAACTTTTCAATTCACTGGACCTCCAACTCCTTATCTCCATTGTCAAGAACTAGGAGGTGCATTAGATAAATACAAATACATAGAATGCAAGTTCAGAGCCCAGATTTTCTTCTGCCTGTGGTGAGGTTAGAATTATGGCTCTGATTAAAAGACAGCCTGAAGTAGTCAAGCACCGCTATTAGCTTGAACAGCCTAATGACTTCTCTAGCACGTGTCGTTTGATGGCAATCTTCAACAGACCAATGATGATACCGATGTCTCTTTTGGAAAGGAATGATAAAAACTCCTGTTCTGGCAGATTGACTTCTCCATACCAAGCCATGATCCAAATGCTTCTCAGCCACCTGTCTAAGCATAATGAGGCTCCGCTGTCGTAGTAACTTAGCTCCTAATATTTTCAGGCTCAAAAAACCAGACCACCTCAACTAATCGCAAAATTTACATAATATTTTCTTTTTTCCAAACCAGCCTGCCTACTTTATATTGCATATATGCCCTGGCTTTGTTTACTGCCAAAATGAACAACTGTATCTCTTCCAGGGTGAAGATCTAATGACACATAAGCATAAACATACCTTTCTATTGTATTTCTACATGAAAAAATATATTTTAATTAAGAAACAACTTGGTCTTCATCTAGAGAACTAATAAGTTCTAACAGATATTAAGATAATAAATAAACTTTGTATAACTTTAAATTGAAACTATTTGTTCTGTGATAAAAATGGTTGGGATTCTCACCTGTGCAAGTAGCTACCAATACGTGGACAACAGTTCTCACCTTTTCACTAATAATTCCCATTTATTTGTGCATGGTTATCTGAGCAGAAAACCGTGAAAAAATAATACCACAGTGGCTATGATCTGACTCATTCATTCCCCAAATAGCTTGAACATACACAGAATGTGTATACAACAGTCCCCTTTTCTATACATTTTCTTCCTAAACATCAAGTTTATGTTCTGGAAATGTAGTCACCCTTCATCATATGAAAAATCTGGGGAAAATCAGAGATATGGATTGAAGTGGGCTAGATCTGTCCTTCATTTCCATATCTTTTAATAGAGCAATAAAATGAAAGCAGTTTCATGCAGGACGACCCAAAGGCTCTATGGCAATAAAGGCAATTTAAGTTTAATGGCAAGCAAGCCTTCAAGTTACAAAGCAGGTATGTCCACAGCTTTGAACTGCTCCTAAAGACAGAAAACATTCAGTAATGAGCTATTGGTACAATTTCAAGCATCATAAACATTTTCTCCAAGGAATTTACAGAAACAAAAGCTTAGCAATTAACTAAATATTCAAACAAAAAAGGTGATTTAAAAAACTGAGCAAATCCTAAATATTTATTAATTACACCGTTGAACCTCAGATGCTGATAGCACACTTTACCTCCCCAAAGCAGATTCTGAAGTTAGATAATCAGTAGTCAAGCAAATCTCTAATTTGTTTCATAAATAGAAATGCATTCACCCACTTTGCAGACTGCAAGAAAAAAGAGATGTTCTCAGAAAAAAGGGTAGGTTGAAATGCTGCAGCTCCTGGTGACAGTAAGTTTGAAATTCTGCCAGATGGGTGCATAAGAAAACCTTGCATGTCTTGATTTCTAGAGGTAGAAATGGATTGATTTCTTTTCCTGCAATGGATTCATTCAGGCACAATGTTTTTGCCAATTTTTCTACTGAACAAACTGAAAAAAAAAGGAAAAGCCAAGAACTTAGTTTTTTTTTTCCTGTGGAAAAGGAGGACTTTTTGCAAGAAATATGATTAAAGGCAGAATAGAAGATTTAGAGACAAATGAAATTATGCATTTCCTCAGGAGATTTTCTTCAATAACAGACAAGTAAAAAGTTTCATTCAGGGCTCGACTCTCTGCTGCCTAACAGCCTAAACATTTACATTTGTACAAAATAAATGCAAAATGCCACCATTTAAATCTGATGTTATTTTAAAGCCTCACAGATGGAAGTAATTCCACAAAATATAAAGCAATTTGGAAACAAAAGCTGCTGCTTTACATCCTCAAGTGATCATCCTGGCAGACTCATCCAAATGAAGACACTCAATTTGAGCAGACAACCTAATAGAGAGAGGTGCCCTTTGCACCTGAGAAAACCCACAAAGCAGGATTCCCCATGTCAAAAAGTGCAAAGCGTTCCCTTGTACCGGGCAGTTCATCTAGGAAGAAGGGCCAGAGGAGGGAATTTGCTTCAGGATCCTCCCATAAAGTGGAGAACTTTGAAATACAATCAGATCTGGTCTGCGCAGTTGGAAGGAAACCACCAATTGCTGCCTCTGATTGTGTGCACAGGGCAAAGCTTTTTGTAGTAGCTGGTGAAATATGGCACCTTCTGTATGCCTGTTTGACACACCACTAAGTTCTCTGCACGGTAGAGCACTGAGGTTCCTATGTCAGATGTCAGCACATCTGCACTTTGTACTTATCTGGCAATTTTCCAGTTCAGCTCCCACTCATCCTGGAAGCCTGCCCGCAGCCTAGGATGCTAGCAAGCATCATTTGGTTCATACTGTTTGGCTTTGTTGTAAACAGTTGGTTTTAAAGTCTGCTGTACACCTGGCATGGTTTTGCAGGCTTATACTGCTACTCACGTTCAGCCTCTTCTCTCAGTATTGCACGTTCTCAAGTTGGGAAGAGAAAGAGAGGGAGTCTTCTTCTACTCCACCCATGTATCGGAGTTTTCTGTTCCTCTCAAGACTGATATCCTAAGAGAGATCACCATTTGTCTTTTCTCACTGTGGTATTTCCCCTACCAGAATGGCTGAGCACTGAGAGGCAATACCAATACAGTCCCCATCTCCATGGGCAGGTCCTGACCTCTGACCCTTCCATGGTTCCTACTTTGATTCCCATTCACACTTTTCGCCTTTTCACCTACCCCAAATCTTTCTCATTCTCCACCCACAAAGTATACTTGTAGGAAGGGTGGAGTACAGCTGCCCACTCTAACGAGCCACCTGAAGGTAAGCTGCTGCTCCCAGCACCAAGCTACAGCTTCCATCCAATCACTGCAGACACCTGCCAAGAGCAAGGGAGCATTATTGTGGTCTGGTAAGGCATGTGGGCAAAAAAAGTCAAAACCCAACCAACACAAATGGAAACTGAGAGCACTAACTTTTTGGTGTTCTCCCTCACTCAACTGCAATGGCTGGACCTGCAAGGACAATCCAGTTACCTATCACTTGGTATCTGAGAGCAGTAGAAAAAACACGAGCCCATCAAGCCCTCTTGCAGCCCTCCAAGATGTCTCCCCTGTGGGACCAGCCAGCTCAGTGTGTAGATAGTGTTTCCATGGTGAGAAACAAAGGACTGAGGCAAAAATTAGCAGTGGTCAGAGCCAAGCCTCTCTGTGGCCAGCAGAAGGGCAGATGGAGGGAGAGGCAGCTGATGATGCTCCTGGAAAGCTCACCCTTTTCATACCCGCCTTGGACATTTTGCCTCAGCCATGCTCAGATGCTCTTCTGCCAGTGCCAGGGGCTTTGGTGAAGCTCCTCCAACTGGAAACAGCCACAACAAAAATGTTCACCCCACAGGACATCCAAACCATACATATGTTGTCCTTCTGAACTCCTGAGTTAAGGAGAGGTTGTTGTTCTGCTGCTCTAGTCTAACAGCTCCTCAAGAGCAACAAAAAGGTATGTCCTGGCTGGATGACCCTACCTCCATCTCCCTATGTCTGTGTCTCCAGACAGAGCTAGTTTTCCTCCACATCTTGTTTGTAGCATTTTATCAACATCTTCCCCAGTCTTCAGTGGCTCATATCATCAGTTATGGAAAAAATGCAGATTGCTTTGTTCAGCTGCTGTATACTATTTATAGATCTGTATATGAGTATAAATGGCTGTAAATAGCCAGCGCCACAAACACAGCAGAGACACAGCTCAGAACAAAATCAAGGGCTTTCCTCGTCCTTTCGACAGCCTGAAGTCGGTGCTTTCAGTTTCCTAAGTGCCTTTATTTATGGTAGAAATATAACCAACCCGCAGCCCCCAAATGCTTTTATTTTATTGATATGCTAAACCATGTGTGATATGCAGCACACCTCAAATTTCAGCGTAATGCAGAAGAATGAGTCAATAGATGTTCATTAACACAAATAAATTAATTAGCACAGGTAAATGCCCTTTTTTCATTTGGATTAAAGTGGAGAACAAAGAGGAGTCAATCAAAACTGCTTTAGGAAAGGCACAGTACATTCAGTTAGTCTTTACTGAAATCAGGTGTAATATAAGTCACACAACTTTGAAGACTCATTTTTTTTGTGAAAAAACAAAATCATGAGGAAACCACTGTGACTACTCTGCAAAGCAGTAACTAATATCTCCCATATGAACTTTCACTTTTGCCTTTGCTAATAAAATAGCTTGGCCATCTTCAGCTCTGAGTTTTTTCACCAACAAACACTGACCACATTCCAGACTGACACGATTTCAACTGCATGGTTACAGATGGCAGGAGGGAGTGAAACAAGTTGCAGGCAGTGAAAAGACACTTCCCAAGCTGAAGGTGAGTCTCATAATAAAGCCATATGTCATATAGCAAAAGCACATGGAGAAAATTGTAGGGAGTCAATCAGAGCATGAAGATTAAGCCTTTTTATTTTTTTACCCCATGTAAAACGCACATGGCACCCCAGCTGCTTGCCTTTGTCGGAGATCAGCTGGGAGAAGGCATCCTTGAAGTATGTTGACTATCCCTGAGCTTCCCATGCCCAGCATTAAGTGACAGTTTCTCCTTTCCCAGCACAGATGTTGTACAGAACGTTTATTTTTCCCAGCAGTATTGATCAGGGGCTTCCTACCTTGCTGCTCACGTCTACCTTCCAAATGCACGTTACTCTATGACCCCTCAGCTGCGCTAAATTCTGTCATGTTGTTCTCTAACAGCTCGGGAATTTAACAGAAAACTTAATTTGGATAGCAGGAGGTATGCAATATCTTACAGATAAAACGTGTGCTGAGCAGCCACACCTATAATGCTGACACGAGGTGGCGATGCAGAGAGGGAGAAATTTGCTTTCCACTGAATGGCCATAGGGACCCCCAAGAAAAAGCCATCACATCTCGAGAATTATCAGATTCTCTTGTAGGCACACCTGGAAAGCAAGCCTTTCACTGCTGATGGAAATTCAGTGTGGTTATTTGATCAAGACAATTTTAATCAGTTAGTAGTAGCAGACAAGAAGTGAGCAAGACCTTACTGTGCTCCATGGCCCTGCAGTAGTTTCTGTCCACATCTCTAGCAAAACTACCTTTAAAACCCTGAAGTTCAGAGGCTGCTACTGTTCATCCCAAGGCTATTGTATAATCCTCAGCCGCAGGAACACAAAATCCTCAACTACAATAAGATAACATGGCCAAAAAGTATGTGATCCTTCTTGTTCCTCTCTTTTTGTCTTCTCAGCATAGCTGCCGATACGATCACTGGTGCTGGTCAAAGTACAAAATACAGATTACCAGACACAGGATGAAGTTCAAAGACATCTGTCCATTCACAGCAGAGCTGGCCTTAGATGATACCATGTCCCAGGAAAGGTGAAGTGAGATTCCCCACATGAAAATAGCTGCCACTCTTTTGTAACTCCATATGTACAGTTTTTTCTTTAATATTTTTGAAAATACCATAGCCTGCATTAGAAGTCTTAGCCAGGAAGCCTTGCTTCAGCTGTCCTCCTTTCTGCATTCGGTAATAGGGAGAACAATTTTGAGGAAAAAAAGAAGAGCACATTAATATTTATCTAAGAGAAAACCAATAGACCAGATCCTTATTAGTCAAAGTCAATGAAACTACACAGTTGAGAATGTGATCCAGTGTTTACAAACACACACTTTGCAGCCAGACTGGTTTTGTGCAGCTTCTCCTCCAGAAATGGCATCCCCATACCTCATTTATTCTGCTAATGCTAATGAGTTTAACTAGGTAGTTGGTGACACAATTTATAGGAAGAAAAATAAATGGCATAGCATTCTCAGCTTCATGTGAAAAGGAGCTGTCGTACTTCAGAGAAACAAATAGAATTTTTCCGCCCACAGATAGGAGAGTTCTAAACTAATTAAATGGTCTGTTTATCTCATATTTGAAATTCAGGCTTCATCTTTCAAAGTGAGAGGTTGGGGGAGAGGAATTTTGCAATCTATCAGCCACATATATATATATAAGTGTGTGAATTAATCTTTGGATGCCTCCCAGAGAAACTGGGAAGGTTCTCGTGTTGTCTACAGAATACAGAGTGTAACTAGAGCTGGTTGCAGTTTGTTCTTCTTCAACACGACCTTGTTAAAGTTCTCTTTGAGAGATAAGACTTTTCTAAGGTCACCCAGCTCTTATTTACCTTATCTGTCCTAGTCCTGCAAACTGCACTGTATTGAATTTAAGTATTAGGCATTTTTAGATGTCAAATGCCTGATCATCTTTCTCCTACTTTCTCCTACCAGGAGAAACATGGAGAAAGACAGTAAATTAAAGCTGAAGAAATATGTCCCCAACACTGGATTTAGCCAGCATTAAGTATAACTAAGACCACTGCTCAAAAGCACGCAGAAAACTTAGATTAGTAATGAAGTGAGAGTTTAAATAAGAATCAGAAAACGAAAAATTTCTAATGCAGTCAGGAAGACACTGAACTGTAAGCAACCCACAAATATCCGTTTGCTGTTCTTTTATTTCCTAGGACCTCCCTCTGGTACCTGATACTGTCTATTGACAGGAGTAAATTACTATGGTAGATAGACTCCAGGTTTTACTGTGGTGAAATTCTTGTACTGTTTGTGAGTAACTGAGTGAGCCTTTTAAACCGCCTAAACTCTGAAAAATTCTTAGCATGTTTTTCTGCTCCTCAGGGCCTCCATCACTGCTTTAGCAATTGAATTGCACCGCTGTTACAGACACTGGCTCAAAACTCCTAAATGTCATGAGCGTGCCTTGTTTGTTCATTTTCATCCCCCGTGGAAGCCAACAAGACAATTGGTCACAAACTCAGAGGGCAAGCCTGGGAATAGTCTGGAAACACAACGCAGGGCAAGAACCTGTAAATCTGCTCTTACACAACACAAATTATCATTTTTATCTACTCCTGCCTCACCTCAATGACCTGCAATCAAACAGTAACATTAGTTAAATGCATTGATTTAGACTCCATTTTCACAACACTCTCTAAATAAGAAATACAGGCAGGTGTTAGTTGAATGCATCAATTCAGCCACCTTGGGAGTTAAACTGGCCTGAAACAGTATGAAGTAACTTACAAATGAAACCAAATAATGAAATTCCTTACTAAAGTGACAACAAATAATAGATAAGCAGAAAACAATGTCTTGGACTAGATCTTAGCCAAGAGACCAAGGTAAATAAATGTTTTTGAAGCTGTTAAGTCTTTCACAAACAGAATGATGCAGGACTTCGGCATACAATGAAGCTTTACCCAGCATTCTCAACAGGTAACTGCTCTTCATTGGGTCCATGACTTAACTACACAGAGCAAACTGAGGTATCGTAGTTCACTTAATGACTTCAGTATAAAACAAAATTGAGCTGAATTTAGACAGTTAAATAGTCTTAGAACAAAACTGTACCACCATTGCCATAAAATACCCATGGACGAGGACTTGTATCCACCTCAACATACTATGGAGATACCAACAGGTATCCAGGCACGCACAATAAAAGCTATCAAAGAGAAAAGTGCAGACACAAACACGGCCACAACAGGAGGACAAGAGAAAAAGGCAACACTCTACAGCAGATCAAATATCCTCCTAAGAGATATCCTGGGGAAGATCCATTAAGTTCCAAAACTACTCAAGAATTATGTTTAAGTGCTTATTAGTGAGACTCCCGCTCCTGCAGCAGCATGCATCTACTTCTAGGTAGCTAATGCGAAATCATCATGGAGTTATGCCCACTGGAAGAAGGTGCTTCAATTAGAGGTTACATTTATAATGTAATTAAATACCTAATTTATTAAAAGGAATGTAAATCACATCAGTTTCTAAGTGGCAGCAGTGGCACTTAGACCATGCTATGCAACAGCTTTGTTTTAATAATTAAATTATGTATGCCCGCGATGATAGCAGTTCCAAAATGGCACGTTGCTCACTGCTCTCTTGAGAACCACAGTGAGCATAAATAATGAGAAATGAGATCATAACAGTCATGAGAGACAACTGGAACAGTCACAATAAACTGTATTTCAAGGGGATTGGGGTTTTTTTTTTCTTTCGATATCAAGAACTCCTTTAGCACAATTATATAGTGGGGGTTTAAAATCTTTCTTACAGAAAAGCTTTTAAAAACTTTCTTAGTATTACAGCAGTTTGCAACCATAGTGGTTTGCCTTAGCTTTATGAGCAAAGTTGGCTCTTCAGGATGTACCTTTTGTGCCTGTTCCTCAGTAACCCCCTGGTGTGCGAATGAGCATCTAGTGGCAGCTATCATTTCCATTGCAAGACAAGAAAGGACAAGCAAAACCAAGTTGTTTTAACAGTAAGTCCCATAACGCAACGACGAAAGATTAGAGACAAACAGCCCTGCAAAATTACTAAAATATATGGTCATTTGTACTGGCGCTAAATTAATATTTCATATGATCCATTGTCAGCAAGGCTGCTGCTCACCATAGGAAATTATTTATACATTAGATAGGCATGCTGGGAAAAAAAGGCCAAGCTACACCAAAATATCTAATATTAAAGAAAGATTTACCTATAAGTGCACCATGTATCCATCTTATTGGACCATCATTGACAAATATTGTTCATTTACTAAGGGCCTTTTTAAATGAGAAGAGAGGTCAATATCTTACTGGAAAAAATCTGAAACAAAAAGAAACAAGGAGCAAGTACAGAAACTGCACCTCCCTCCTCCCAAGGAGCGAAGTCATGGCAGTATGGAGATTCACAGAGACAGTGCTTCATTTACTAATACAATGGTTTAGTAAGACCACAAATAACCCTCACCAAAACAACAGTAGATGGAAAGGTGTCCTGGTTAAAATGTCTTCTTCTCTGAACTGTGTAATCACAACTGGAGGCCAAGAGGCCACAACTGGAGGCAACTGCTGAAATTCTCATCTCCAGATAAAATGTATATGCTCTGTTCAGGCCATGATAAGAAATAATTTACCACTGCCTCTTTCAAGTGGTCTGTCCACTGTATGTGTAATGTCTATTGAAATGTGAAAGCTTTCCTCCAACTCTATAAATGCACAGAAACCTGATATAGCAGGCTGGTTTTTGCATTGATTATTATTTGATTACTTAGGATTTCAAAAACATTATTGTTTTATAAGTGATAAAGATCATAGGTTACTTATGCATATACATTTACCTACTTAGACACAAAAGTGCTTTGTCTGCATATTTTGGAGTATTTCCAGCACAATACTCTTCAGGGAGATAATACTTTCTCTACATTTTTTTCATATGTGCTATTTCATTCAGTTACTTCTAAGTAGCCCAACAGAATAATGCTGAGATCTGATAATCACAAAACTAGCATGGAAAGATAAGGATCTTTCATACCTAACACCCATGTGTTAGGTACATTGATTTTGGAACAAGTTATTTTTAATAATCCTTCATTTCAAATGTGTTTTTCTTTGCTTCTTAACTCAGCTCAGGAGTAGACCTAGAAGTCATGTAATACAAAATGGTGATGAAGGAATACCAGTTTGCTTTGGACAAAGAGCAAATGGAGAGTACTGTCAGATGTCTTGCTGGTGCCACGATTCCTGTAGTTTAGTACCCGTGAACAATCCTAAACTCATTTCACCTTAGGATGTCGCTAATATAATAGACAACTTTGCTGCTTTGAGAATAATCTAAATTATATGTGAAGTGTTGAGTTTGGTTGTTTGGTTGTTTGGTTGTTTTTTTTTTCTCATCCATAAAATACTTAATAAGTCTTCTAACATCTGTTTGCAGAAAACCCTACGCAAGTCACCTGTTGGCTTCCATATGGGACACAAACGTGTGGCCTGGGATATTCCAGCTTGAAAGAAAAGTCTCAGTACCATACTACCCCCCCTAAATATATTCCTCTATTTAATGGCCAGGCATCAACCTTGGAAAATAACTCCTCTCCTGTTCTGATAAAACCCAAGCAAGTCGACTCGAATTATTTTATATGTTCTCATACCTTGCCCAGGTAGGGCTTTTAATTTGTACAAACATAATCGAGAGCCTGGAGGTCTGTATTGACTAAACGAAAGAAATATGCAAGGAATTTATGAACACGATGGGACCACAGAACAGATAGCTCTTACAGAGCATGGTCACTTTCCCACTGCAAGCCTCAGATTTCTGTCAAAGACATAGACAAAACATCTATTTTCAGGCAAATTTTCAGGTCTAGCCAAGTCATGCATACCAGCCTAAACTATTATATAATTAAGTAAAATCTGCTAAACTTTCAAGACAATCATGATAGGGGTTTTACCTGTACCCACAAACTTGAGAACATCATCTCCTCTCACAAGATAAAAACAGCTAGTTTCCATGGCATAACCAAGTCTGAAAATGGACTGGTAGCAATGCAAGGTACTGCAGATTATATGACACTGAGAATTTGCCAAGTAATTAATTTTTTTGTCATAAGCAAGAGGAGAACTCAGTATATAGAAGAGCTACTAGCACTTTCCACATATTTTCATACCCCTCAGAGGCGTTTAGCAATTCAAGCAAAGAGGATGGTGACTTCTGTAGCAAAAGGAGTCAGAGAGCAAATAAAAGTGCTAAATTCTACTCTTAAAAAAAATTACAAGGCTTGCCACAAGTTTGGTTACTTCTTTGCTGTCATGTGCCTCACTCCAATTAAAAACATACCACACTTAGGGGACCAGCATTATTGGGTTAGTCAAGTCTTTGGTGCTGACATTCCCAGCAGACTTCATCCAGTGCCTCTGCCTCATCTCATTTTTTAGAGCAGAGTGTGGATGACCCTTCCAGCCATGGGGTCTCATAAGGTTGTACCACCTGTGTGGTTAATAGCTCTGCTACTGCTTTGGCTCCTTGAAGTACACCTTTACCATAACATCCTTAATGAAAAAGAAAAATATCTCTCTGAAAAGTAGGACACAGAGCCAGGAAACTAAGGAAATGAGGCAGAACAGGAACTGATCTCCAAGAGCACACAGTCAGCTGCTGAAGGCACTGCCAGGAGGAAATAGCATTCCCCCTGAGAGATTGCTACCAATGAATCCTGCTTAGTGGCTGGGGGGCACCTAGGAAGGGTCACTTCCTTTGCCTTAATACTCTAAAGGAATTATCCATCTCATTCCTTAAATACCACCTGCAAATACTCTCATTTTTACCTCAATAGCGCTGGCATTATTTGGAACTCATCTTTGGAAATGGGCCTGGCCAATGTGATCCTGGGATCCACTGGTATGTTAATGTTAAGTAATAATACTGAAACTTTTGCTTACAAGTAGACTGTACCTCCACCCTGCTCACATAGCACTGCCCAAAGCAGATACTGACCAAACAGTTTGATTTCACATTTAAAGGATCCCAAGGAACGGGAATGGTCTTCATTTGTACTGTTAAATTCAAAGGTTTCCTTTTTCTCGTTCTGATCCAGATCTTCGGACTCAACATCAGTAACGAAACTGTGATTCCCCCCCAAAAATTACTGAGACAGAGTATTTCTCTCCTACCCTCTGATTTTAAATGATTTTAAATGAGAGATACAGATACATCGCAAAAGACTGTTTTCTTCCGGTGGTTTGCCTTTAAAAGGCATGTGGGATTTGTATGTGAGAACTTTATTCTCCCTCATGCTGTGTCAGTTGCCAGGTTTGGAAGTCTAACTTTGTAAATCATATAATTCCTGGAAATGAGTTTCAGACCTCTGGATGCTGACTCACTGACAGTTAAGTAGATTTTTGCAAGTACCTCGGTAACTTCTAGAGCCAGAAATTTCAGAAACAACCTTCTGTACTGCAGATTGTTGACAGGTAAAATAATGTGCCATTTTAAGGGAGAAAAGAGGACTCCTCATTACACATCTATACTGCATGCAAAGTACTGATGAATTCAATGGCTAGAAATATGAACAACGTATACCATACTTACAAAGACTGACTACCTACTTAATAGGAAGCATTTCTACATCTATCTTAAGCAGCTTGTCCAATATTCCCATTTCCAGCAGAGATTAGGAGCATTATTTTTTTACTTTGAGGTTGACTTTGAGGTTGAGAGCACCACAACAGACTGCCCAGAGAGGATGTACAGTCTCCTTCCTTGGAGATATTTAAAACCTGCCTGGATGCTTTCCTGTCCAACCTGATCTAGATGAACCTGCATTAGCAGGGAGAACTAGAGGAACCCTGTCAAGCCCTAACATTCCATGACTCTGCAACTCCATTCTGTGATTACATGCAGTCAACCAACAGCCCATCTGGCCTCTCCTGCTGTTGTACTTAACCATCAAAAACCACAGGAAGGACTGCCAAGGCTGCTCGTGCTCACAAACGGTGCCTGGGACCTTCCCTAAAGGTATCTCTGATCCTGAGCTTGAGAGAAATTTGGTGGGCAAGGTGGGTAAATCTCAAGGCTTTAGCTGAGGTCTGATTGCTAAGCAAGAGCACAGGGTTTGAGATTCCCATTTCTTGGCTTACAGGGACAAGTCACTCCTTACGGTGACTTCAATGAAGGGAAGGGGCTTGTCCCACTCAAGACTTACATCACATGGGAAGTTTGAGAAGATACTCCAGGAGCTATTGCAATAGATCTCTTTGGGGTATGTATTGAACTACGGTCCCTTTCCTTTCTCTGCATTCATATTCAGCCCACAGTTGTGAGCCACGTGGTGTTTGATGTAGCTACAGCATTGCAGTGGATTCTCTTGCTGAGAGATTAGGCTGTAGTAGATGTTGCTAGGAGCTGCTATAGAGCTGGTGTTGGACATCAGTGACATACAACATGTACTTTCCATTACTGAAAGGCTTAGTGCAGCTATATATTATAATAGCTTTTCATGCTTGGACTTTCCTCTCTCATCTTTAAATGATTCTGCAGTGGGAAGAAATTCTATCAGAGACTGCACTGGGTGATAATCCTGTTCACTGAGAGCGATAACCTCTTCCAGCTGGAATGACTTCTCCAGTCTTGCCAAGCAAGTTGGGCTTTCACCCCAAGGACTGATGGTCAGTGAAAGGAAGGGGGTTCTGCATGACCCTGCTATTCTGACAAACTACAAACAATACATTTATGTGCTCAGCTGACATTTTTTCTGCTACCTCCTTCCCCACTCTCACTTCATAAAACCCCATCTCTGTGCCATTTGTTTTGTCCATTTAGGAAGAATATTTCCCTCATTTGAGAAACTGGTTTGATTGAACAAGTAGGTAGTTCATTTCAAGATTTTGCTTTATTCAGTCTGAAGCTTGAAAAAGCCAGTGACTTACACAGGCGAAAACCTGAACAGTTGAACGTACAGATGGGTACAGGTAGCCTTTAGCTTTGCTCTTTCTGGCTAGATTACATCACTCTGCCTGAGCTGAGCTGATTCAGGTGTTGAATTCTCTGCTGCTCTCTCTCTACTTCTTGCAAATCCTAGTACTGACAGTGAAGAGACACGATGATGATGAGCTACCAGAGGCCCAGAGATAATTATTTCATTGCCCTGCAATCCACAGCCTCATACTCCCCAAGATGATAGCATCCTGATATCAGAAATCCTATATTGTAGGATATCCTATATTATAGGAATATTATTAGTAGTATTACTATATTCTATATTATAAGAAGTACCCTATTATTATATTTTATTATAAGTGATATCCTATAATATAGTATTATGAGAATCATATTATATAGGCTATCCTATAATATTGGATCTTTTTGACTTCAAGAAAACCATTTCCCTGCTTCCAATTTCTCCCCCTGGGCTCCCTGTACCATGGGACCTCTGCACTGTGCTGTGCCCTGGGAAAATACACGGTCCTTCCTGACAGCTTCCTTATGAGCATTTCCCCTCAGAATTAACATTTTCTTGGGGCTTGGGAAGGCTTTCCCCAGACAGCTCCTCCACTGAGAAATCCTGAGTCAAGAAGAATGAAGCAGTTTGAACATGTGAATTAGATTAAGCGAAGAAAAATTCAGAGAAAAACTCAAATACCTTTTCAACCTATACATTCAAAATGATTCTCACATGAGGATTTATTAATACTTCCCCAAAATAAAACAAAGCATTTTTTTCAGGGGAACTAAACTTTTACTTGGCCACTTGACATTTTATTCCTGTTTTGAAAAGTAGAAAGAAAAAAACCAACCCTCCAACTTTTAATTTTAAAACAAAGAGGATTATTCCCCCAATTCTCTTTTAGTTTGGCCACAGAAATTAAACCATCTTTTTTTTCTGTGTTCTGCACGGAGGGTAAAAGCCCTAGATTCTCTCCCTTACAGTGAAATCCAAATCACAGTCACATATTGATAGGCAAAAACTGCCTAAATCTAAAGCTAGCTCTGTCTGGGCTAAGTAAGTTTTCCATTGTTCAGCTGAAGTAGAAGCAATAATAAGGCTACTCTAAAGCCTTCAGACAAATGAACTTTAAAATTAAATGCTTTCTCAGTTTAATTACTTTAGAAAAAGCAAGGTAGCACTAAAATACCAGAGATATAACAGACCTGCTTCACATTTTTACTTTTATGAAGAAGCTGAATTCTCCTAGTCAAAATTTGTTTAATTAAAACAATATTGCCTGTTGCCAGGCACATAAACACAGAAGGTATGGTTAATGCCTCAGTGAATAGCACAAAAAAAAGTACTTACAAGCCACATAACACACTGATTCCTTGGACTGTTTTTGTCAAGTGGTAGAAGAAAAAACTTTAATGTGTGGAAGGACTACAACCTTGCAGATGCAGAGGAGAGGCAGGCAGCCCTCACTGGGGCTCCAGGGAGTCTTTCTGGACGGGTCAGAGCGAGATACTCCAACAGAATGTCTGCTATTCATCCTCAATCTGTGCCGTAAGCGAGAACCTCACAGCCCATAACCTTCCCATTGCCCTCACAAGGTAGGAAAGGGCTCTTCCGTCTTCCTGTTTTAGATAAACTGAAGATGGGTGAAGCATTGACTGTCGTAAGGAGGTAGCTGCACCCTGTGGATAGCAAAAAGACCTATTTCAGGAAAACCCTGTTTTATATCCCACCCCTGACATATGACACCTCTGACTGGGAGATTCCCTTGCGAATATTTCTCCTACCTTATCACTTCAGTGTAGAGTGGACTTTCCAAAGAGCAAAAGGGAATTAATACCCAAATGACAGCCAGCAACTTTGAGTTGCATTTGCAACTCCAAATTGCTCTGGGGCATTTGGAAATCTCTTACTTCGGAAAGTAAGAGAAGACAGAGGACTCACTCATATCAAGGTACAACAAGTTCCTGAAATTTCTATTGTTTAAGCACTTGTGTATCTAGGTCCTTGCCTGTAACTGCAAGCTAGGAGTTACTAAATTCATCCTCAGCCACTTGAGAACTCCTTCAGGAAGGCAAAGAATCTTATTAATGTCATTAAAGGGCTTTACAGATCCATGGATTACAATGGCAGGGGATTTTTACTAGCAATATTGCATTTTAGAAGTGCATTATAATCTAAAACATTTCTTTGCACCACTTTAATGGAAAATCATTGCTATAGCAATGAATGGAGTCAGGCTGCAGGAGCTTTTTAAGCTCTCAGTTTCATTTCTCCATTTAACTGGCTGATAAGTTACTCTGGTCTTTGCTGGCTGCCTATAAAATAGGGCTGCGAGGAAGTTTCACAGACCAAAATGTTCTCCTCTCTGAAGGGCAAGGGCAACTTCTCCCCCTCTGGGATTCCTGTCCAATATTCACATGTCTTTTGCTGTGAGCATCAGTTTGCCAAAGGAGCACCCAGTAATTGTTGTGCTTTTCTTGGCAGGTACTAGGAATGTTTTATAGTTAGACAGAGCAGATACAGCTCAACCTGGCTGGCTTTGCAGAGACTCTTCTCAAAGTTCAACAAAAGGTGAAACTCAGCGTGCGGGAGAGAGCTCAGAAGCGGTGGGACTTTGTCCCAGAGGACCACTTCTTCTGAAAGTTTGAGCACAACGGTTTATCTCTGTCAGCTAGATCAAATAATAAAGTCTCTCTGCAATTACAGCCATAAGACCCAAAAGCAACCATTATACCCAACCATTCCTCATACTGGCTGGATGATTTTGTTTCTAAGGGTAAAAAATTTGTAGAGATGTGGGCTTGCCCTCCTCCAAAACAAGTTTCATGGCTGAAGTTTTCCCTGCATACATTATGCCTACATTTATTTCCTGATGATCCATTATTTTCAACTACCAGCCTCCTCAGATTTCTTGCTGAGATAAAGCAGACTTCTCCAGTAGCATTTAAAACGGAATTTCAACAAACTGCAAATTAGACCAAGCACAGCAGGAGCTGAGCATCTAAAAGCTACTTCAGTGCTCAGTATTGATTCCAGAGCCCAAACATTTCCTCCCTGGTCAGCACACTTCTGCATGCAGAGGCATAAACACAAATACCAGTCAGTCATGGCTCTCTGCTTTATGTTTTGAAATAAAGAGAATAATTTGTGAACTCATATCTTATTTTTGTTATTATTCTAGCCTGTTGCCTTTCAAGGCTTCCCAAACAGAATCTGCTTCTCTTGAAAGCAATACATGATTAAAAAAATATCTATTAAAAGTCAAATTCAAGGAAATATAAGTAAATTTTGGATGACACATTCAACAATCAAACACTCCATTGAGAAATGCTAAGTTGTGATACCCAAAGCCCCTGTATCTCTATCAAAGCAGCTCTTGCACAGATTTATTACATGAAACTTTGCAGTCTCTATTTCCCTGTTATTGACTTTAATAGAAGGTTTAAATTGGTGCTCTTGAAGATTTCATCCATTACATTTCTTAAGAACAATATCCCAGGGTATGGGTGTGGACTGTTTTGCCATGGATCAGAGCACATTTACAGCCTGAAGTACAGAGCCTGGTAGGAAGAGCTGTGTTGGCAGCAGAGCCACTTAACCAGGCTAACACAGCTCAGCGGCTTCAAGGACCAGGGAGGGAACCACATGCAGTTTCACTGAGTTGTCAGTTGTCAGATTTTGGTCAAGTGTCTCTGCAGAGCATTGCACAAGGGTGCAGTATTGCAGTATATTTAATCTCATCTAACCTCAAGGTATTAAGAAAAAAATGAAAAATGATACCTTTTTCCTTTCCACACCTTGACTGACAACAGAGTGAAGAAAGGAAATTAATTTGATTCCTCTGCATGAATCTCTTGATTCCCAAGACTGACAGAGTTATTGTTGTATTCCCAGATAAAGCTGAATTTTCAATAAATAAGTGCCTAATCAAAGAGAAATACAAGGTGCTCTTACCCAGTGGCTCCCTGGAACTGTGGAAAATGGGAAATAAAGCACCGGAAATCCAAGCGGAGCTGTGGGGAATGGATGAACCATGTCTAGCTCAAATGGGAAATGAACAAATTCTAATGACACGTATTTACCTGTAGCTACACCATTTTTGCTCACTGCATTTCTAGGACAGCCTTGACAGCTGCAGCAGCAGTGCTATGCTGTCCCAGTACACCCCTTTCAACCAGCCTTGGATTTACCAGGCTGTAAGTGATATTCCCTTTCCCATCAGCATGTGTGGCAGTGCTGAGGGTGCTTCTGGCCACACAGTCAATTGAGACACCCCGTGCATGGACATCATGTGTTCATTGCCATTTAGGTGACTGCCTGATTTCTTCCACCTTTGCATGCTGCGTTTTGCCACACAGAGATTTAGAGTCAACCAAAACATTTTGCAGATCTACTCTAATTGCCCAGAATCCTGAAAGCAAAATAAGCCCCTACAAATGAACATGGTTTCTCCTATTTACCTAACTACACGGCTTAAAAAATCAACCAACCAACCAAAAACCCAAAAAGAAAAAAAAAACCCAAATCCACTAAGAATTAAAATGAAAATGATGCTGTGTTGAGCATTTCACACGCTGGTGTGTTTGCTTCAAAGACCATTCTGCATTTCTCTGTTCTTGAACTTCACTTTTAGCAATGTTTCCATTTCAATTCCAAACTTTCACTGTTATTTCCTTCCCAACATTTTATGGCTTCAAGGAAGCAGAAATATGATTTATTTTCTCAGGTCTGTTTGTGAACACTACATCCCAACCTGAACTCAGTAAGCACACTGGTAACACTGAGGTTATCCTGTACAAGATTGTGATAGAAATATAATTAATTTGCTTGAAATAAACTTCCTAAAATATCTTTCTGAGAAGAGATAAGGAGAACATTTTGCGTGTTGAAAAAAATCGTATTTTTAGCTTGTTTCATGTTTGCATGAAAATTAAGCACAGCCGTCACTGAAAACAGTTTCAACTCCTGTTAAACTGGAGGCATTGAAATTACCCTGGTACATGATTTTCCACAAGTGTGATGCTACTTAGACCAAATATGTCTGCATCTCACAAAGACATAGTATTTTCACTAATGACAGATTGCATTGCAATATTTGTTGGGTTTGATCTGCAGTTAATCCTCATTGATTTGGGAATGTAAGAGTAAAATTTTCAGGATGGTACCACTAGAGGGACTCGTTAGGTGGCTAAGAAACTGCTGGGCAGGTTATTCCCACCTCGGGGTGGAGGAAGAGGAGGGCTGGCCAGGGAGCCAAGGCACACTCACCTGCACTTCTTTTTCTTTTTTTTTCCCCTTTCTTTTTAAGAAAACAAACAAACCACAAAGAAACCCCCCCGCACACTTTGCAATTCTATGTAACACATAAAAGAAATAAATTAACTTGGCATTAAGGAAGCACAACTCTAGAGAGAGCATCCCCGAGGAGGGAGATGGGAACAAGCAGTTTGATCTTCAGTGCCTTGCAGAGCACTTTCTGTCACTCCAGGAAAAAAGCCTCATTTTGTTTTTCCAGGCATGCAGGTTATGGCTTATCTTCTCCAGCAGGCAAGGCTGCTATCAGTGATACTAAGAAGTTTCCTATGTCATTCTGCCCAGTGTCTAATAGCTGTGTGTTCTGCTTCAGCCCATGAAGGGCAAGTTCACAGAAATGTTTCCATCTACTGCTGCAGCAGCACAGAACGGCAGTGGACAGAAAAGCTGCGTTACTAACTACCACTGCCCCGAACCGGCACAATGCTCTGTTGACCATGGCTCCATCCTACCAAACTACACTCCCAAGTCGTTTTCGAAGTGATAATTTTGAATCTGCACGTTATAGCTAATTGTATTTAGCAGGCAAAACTTGGTGCCACAAAAAGTGTTGACTCACCAAAGCAGAAAAACATTTTCTGAGCACTGAGATGCATTTTCTTGGTTAAATTACTACATTATTGTATAGCCTTATTTTACGGCGAGGCTAGATGAAGCACTAGGGGATGATGTGCTGTAGAGAAGAATATTCCAAGTACTCCAGCATCAAGAACAAATTTTTTTCAGGTGTATTTTGTCTGTAGAGAATCTTAATACTTGAGGTGAAAAAGGCCCAAGAAGTCTGGCAGATCTGCATCTTATGCTTACTTGAAAAATAGTGGCACTGTAAAGTCCTTTGAGATCCTGACTGAAAGCCTTATGAATTTTAAACCACGTGCGTTTTAATTTGGTATGTTCTTTTAGCATTTCTGTTAAACATGTTCATTAAGTAAACTGCACTCTAATTATTTTAATTGTAGCTGAAATTATTGAAAGCTGAAATTTCAACAACCCTTATAATTATTCACATTTTTATCAGAAAATGTTTAACAGAAAATCCTGTTTTTTGCTTTTCACGGGATCTCAAAATATAGACAAAAAATGTTGCTGTACAATTTAATTCACTAAGCTCTGATGAAAAATGAGACCAAATGCGTAAAAATAAATTAGTAAGTATAGAAGTTTGATAAGCCCCTTGCAATGTTAAAAAAATTCCTGTTATAAAAGCAGGCTCTTCACATAGCAGTGGAATGAGAGACAGGGGACACGTTGGATATGAAGCTACACTTTTTCCTCAGGAGGACCATCCAGCAGTGGGACAGTCTATTATTTCCCCCCTCATGAGACACTGGGTTTCAAACTTGGACTAACGTCAGTTACCACACAAGAACCTTTTTGGATATGTTTCTGTGCATGATTTATTGTCTTTACAACCTGACCTCTAAAATCCATTGGTTGGTTGGGGCCTCCCATGGACTTCCCTGGGCCTTGGTTCATGCTTTTAATAATCCCTCAATCCTTGACCTGACAAACACTTCTGCCTGTTCTTCAACTCCCTGCCTGTAATTTGTTTCAGTTAAATTAGTGAGAAAATGGGTGTACAGTTAACAAGAAATTTTCTATACAAGGGCTTTGGATTAGACTAGAGGCCGTCTGTTTTGGGGTTTTACACAGGACTTAGCATGTGTTTGGCACCAAATGCAATATAGTACTAATATTAGCCTGCATAGCTATTTCTTCAATATGAAAGGAGCTATTAGATTAATGCATTTTTAGAAATGTCTTTGTTGGCTCAACTTAAAACAAGAGGGAAATGCAGCCCTTTTCCCTGAGAGGTTTTGGTGAAGTTTCCCACGGCTTAGGCATGGCCTGTATCACTTCAGAGGGCTGCGTCTCAGTCATTCCCCTTACCGATGGCTTAGGACCGCCAGCTGTGCAGACCAAAATGCACACTAGATAGCAAATCCAGCCGAGAGTTTGTGGAAGCAGATACAGAGAATTCTTGAACCCACAAAACATAAGATTACCCAGTGAAATGTGGAACCAATTAGGACACTAAATGTGACAGCTCCAAGCTCTTCAAGTTTTTGCAACCATACAGAAAAGCAGTAATGACAATTGCATGGCACATGTTTGCTTTTGCCTGAGGTCAAATGCCTTTTTCTTTTGAGACATGTGGCTTTAATCTACTGAAAGCTGTATGGGCTTTCCAGCCTCTGTGTGGCTTTGCTGTTGACTACAGCATTCTGTGACAGGGGGTGCCGAAGCAGAAGCATTTGTCTTTTGATTTCCGTGCTGCGCTATCAGCGCCTGTTGCTTGGACTGACATACTTGGCACCAACATGGGTAGAGAGGACTGCAAGCCACGTTCTTCATTTTTTGTGAAGTCACAATGAGTTTTAGGTTTCAGTATCTGGACACTGAAAGGTGATCCTTAACCATTGCTTCTGATAGGAACATGAGAAAACATGCCAAGACAAGACATCCTAGTTATAGGTTTGTCTGATTAAGCCTTCAGAGGCTTTGGTGAAGTCAGAAGTGACTGTCCTACCACCCAACATTGCAGCCAGGCTTCCGCTGCTGCACCTCACTGCATTCCCAGCGCAGTTACCAGGTCTGGCAGCAGAGGATGAGTGTGGATATCACTGCAAAAATTCAGCCTACAGCCCAGGTATCAGGCAGAGCTGGAACCCTCCCTCTCAGGGAAAAGTCTTTGGACTTCAAATTCATCAAGCAAAAGGTGACCAGCCCTCTCTCTCTCACCGGAATTGACACAGACTCTCAAGGCTTTGCTTCTATTCATATTCGTATTCTGGGCAAAAGAATATCCAAATGCCAGAGAGGAGTCAGAGACACAAACTGTACCTATTGTTTTCTGTAAACTAGCTGTAGGCAGACCTGAGCTTATAAGACCAAAGAATCACCTCTTAAAGACCAATAAGCAGCATCTGTCAAGAACTACATAAACAATATGTCTGTTATACGGCTTGGATCACCACGTGGGTGTTCTGGATCACTTTGGTCCTCTGTGTCTCTGTATTGATTGTAAAAGGGGTCTGTGCCATCCTGCTAAAACCACGTATCAGCTATAGATGTAGAAACTGTGGGCCCTCCTATTGGTCTCAGTAGATCTTGGTTTTGTACTTGGACACATAAATCATATGACTGTATATTTTGCTCACAAGAGTAAGTATGGTGCTCCATGGTGCTCCACCAGCAAATAAAATAACTAGGCTCAGAGTAGCACTAAGTGAATATATCTGTGCTCCAAAGAGGAAGACTGGTGAACAAAACCCCTTGTGTCACTGGAGAAAACGTTCAGCCAGGGGCCTGTGGGTTGGAGGAACAATTTTAAAGAAATTGGTTCTACTCTCTCATCCTTTCTAAAAATACACAAAATGGTTCTTGTTAAGTTACCATTTGCTGGTATCTGGCATACTCCTAATTGATTAGAGAAAACTAATTCGGTGCAATGAATTATTTGCAAGTGAAGTATCTGAAATATCTACTTTATTAATATTTTTATTTAAAATTATTATTTTATTCAGATGTCAGATAAGAGCTTGTTATAGTTCAGAAAAGTAACTTAAAGGAAGGATGAATAAAACCTGGTGCAAAAGCAGCTCAGTGAGTAGTCACATCAAGGATAAACTTGTCCCAGGGTAACTGCTTATTTCATTGGCACTGCACCAGGTCAAACTTATCCAGACAGTTCAGAGTTATTCCCAGCTGGGGAAAAGAAAGAAAGTCATCAGGATTTGGAAGCAGCATTTTTCTTTTCTTTTTTTTTTTTTTTTTTTTGGTGTTAAACTATCTTGACCTTTCCTAGGAAAGTTCAGACTTCTGCCACTGATCTCGGTATGAACTGAGGTTTAGCTTCCTTCCCTCCTGAGCCATGACCTTCTCTGCTGACAGAAGCCAAACCACACCTCCTCACACCTTTCACCTTTTCAACCAGCTGAGGACACCTTCTAGAAGGGAAATGGAAAATAATTTTTTTGTGGGAATCTCTTCTGTGCAATATCCAAAGTTTTCTTCTTTTTGCCATCCATGTGCATGGTCACATACAAGAGTCATTTGTAAGACAACATAATGAAACATAGATCAATGCTTCTGACTTTTTGTAAGAAAAAATAAAAAAGTTTAGTGAAACTGCTGTATTTTAAGAAAAATACAGCAGTTTCACTAAATTCTACTTACGGTTCTCCATCAATATTTCCCTCTAACCAGGCACTGTCACCTTTATTCAGGGTGATATAAATGTTTTCCAGACCAGTCCTGGCATGCAAGATGCTTCCAAACATTCCTGCACCCTACACCTCTCCAAATACCTCAGTTCCCAGAAGAATGGAACCTTCGAGACAAGGTTTGCTATCAGAGAACAAACGCCCTATCAGCACATGTTGCTAGGACTGACATAATTTGCACCAACATGGGCAGAGAGGACTGCAAACCATGTTCTTCATTTTTTGTGAAGTCACAATGAGTTTTAGGTCAAACACAGTTAACAAAACAGCAGTTAGCAAAGTCAAAGTGAATAGATCCCAGTGGGGTATTCCCATGGGACTCTGCATTCAAGCTGCAGTGCCCCTCCTTGTCTGTGATTAACACAACCAGAAGTACCACACCATCACACCACAGCCATCATTTCAACTACTCACAGCTCCCCCCACCCCAAGCCAACAGACTGAAAATCTATGGCTCAAACACAATTTCTCCATATTACTTTTCAACCAGATGCATCAGAATACTCTGTACTTGAAAAGTATTGGCATGCACTCCAACACATTAAGACAGCAAAATGCATTTTACTGGGAAACACCTAAACTGGAAGCCACATCAGACCTCAGTGATGACTTTCACTACGCTACTACACAGTGTAGTTTTCCTGGCAGCCTAGGAACTATTGCACAGGCAGGGTGTTATTGCTTTAAGAATGACTAAAGCCTAGTGATGGGGTGGCAAGGAGAAAGCATGCAAAGGAAAATTTTTTTTATGTCTTGGAGAAAATCTAAGACAGATAAACTAGTTTCAATGGAAAATATCCAGTCATCCCTAGTATTTAATTTCTTTTATGTAAGAGAAAACAGGGTTTATGGCTTTAGGGTTTTGTTAAGAGACAATGGTTTGCTTTGTGAAGATTTTTAATTTAAAGAAATACCCCAAGCAAAACTATGTTTTCAGAAAGCATAAATACTCACCACCAAAACAGTATTTCCAATGTTTATAGGGGCTCCAGTTCATGTTATCTCTCTGTGAATATAGCATGAACTTTCATATCTGTGCCTAGGCATTCCCATTACATCTCTAGCCAGTAACCTCTTCAATTCCTAACCCTCTCCCCCGAGATATTACTATATGTGATTTTTCTTTTCAGAAGGTAAACTTTGCCACTGCAAGAAGAAAGTAGGATGTTTTTAAGCAGTCTTTAGCTCATGGTCTACGTTTATTGTAGGTACATAGACAGGATGAAAACCACCAGTTATACAGACACAGGTCTCATACTGTCACGGTTTGGTGAACAGAGAAACCAGCTGCAGAACACCAATCATCACCCAGCTGCAGTGCAGCACAGTGGGGATGGATATAGGCAGTCTCCATGCAGGAATACCGACAGCACCGTGTGGCCCCAGGGTAAGGTCTCAGCTACTTACAGAATCATATACTTATTTACAAAGAACTTAATAGAAACAGATCAAAAAATTAATCAGTGCTAGCTTGACACAAATGACATTTTTTAGCTGTCTGTCAAAACTGTGTATAATTTTGTTGATTGTACCATTAAGCTGAAAGTGAATATTCAATTACGGTACATCCACTAGGATGATGGTGATGAAATCCACGTGAACTTCTGATTTAAATAATACTGTGCAGAATTGGGGAAAAAGAAAAATCACATAATTCTTTCAAGCTGGAATAGGTGAACGTGCTAGTACATTGCATGGCTCATTCTCACAGTCTGTGATACACTTATGTGTGGCATAACCTAGCAGTTGGTGAGGCCTGAGCAGCAAAATCTGCAGACTTTTCCCAAAGGTAAAGGGATACTTGCTTCCAGTTCTCACCACTTTCTAGAAGTTTTTCTCCATGTTCATGCCCCCAAATTCAACAGCACCAAATTATGTTAAACACAGACTTTCATGGGAACACTGCTCATTGCCTTTTGCAGTTCACTGTGTAGGTCCATTGATGTGACTTGGGGTGCAGATCCCTCTCTTCTGTCTTTCTGTGAAGTGCTGCAGAAGCCAATGTCTCAAAAATAGGAAAACGAGGCTTGCAGGTGCAAGAGGAAAGTCATACAGCATCAAATTACAGGTGTCAAACTACAGCCATCAAACTACAGTCCTTGAGTTAAGACGTTCCCATTAAATCAAAGCCTGTGTGAAGGTACACCATGGCTGAGATGAGCAGGCCACAGAGGGAAGAAGGCTGGACAGTGCTCAAGACAGAAATCTGAAAGACACAGGAGCTGGCTCTTCCCATGTGCCCAATGGCAAGCCAGTGGTTAAAAAGACTGGCCTGGCTGGACAGAGAACTTTAGCTGTAATGCAGGAAAAAAAGGAGAGTTTATTCTGTTTGTAAGAAGGAGCAGGCAACTTAGGAGGACCTCAAGGATGTTATGCAGGGAGAAAATTAGCAGGGACAAAGCCCAACTAGAACGTAATCTGGCCACTGCCACAAAAGACGATAAAAAAGTGTTTCTATAAATACATTAGCAACAAAAAGGAGGACTAAGGAGAATCTCCATCCTTTACTGGATGCAGGGGGAAACAGTGACCAAGGGTGAGGAAAAGGATGAAGTACATAATGCTTTCTTTCTCTCAGCCTTTAACAGTAAGGCCTAAATGATTCTAAGATCTAGCTGCATAGAGGGCTGTAATGAAGGCTTTATATTCAAAATGGAATAGGAAACACGGAAATAAATCAAATGCTTGCCTTCGATCCTTTTAGTAATAGCTACAAGTTGGAAAGAAATAAAAGCATACCTTCAAAGATGGAGCAGAAGCCATTAAAGTTTTAAAACCCATCAGTAATCAGATACTTTTCACAGACAGTATTTCAAAAAGAAGGAAAATATGCCCACAGTCCAGGGCCATCTCTGGTCTTTGCCCATCCATAGACAACAGACCATGCCATTTAGAAGACTAGGAAATTCTCTTTAATAAAAAGCTGAGGTGGCACTAAGTCTGATTCAGGAAACCTGTGACCAATTTGAGGTCCTTGTCAGGCACAAGTCAATTATTTCGTATTACCTGTGGCTTAAAGATATTCTTTGAAAGAGGAAATTCCCTCTCTCATTTCAATTATTTGTATTATCCCATTTTAATTATTTGCATCAAGAACAGTTCCGTTTGCAGCCATGGGCCTCTCACCTCGCCCTCAGTGTATGCAGGTCTTCGCTGCCCCGAAGAACTGCAGAGCACACGGGCAGTGGAGGATGGAGAGAAAAATTAGTGTTTTTCCCAGCTGAAGTGAAAATCTGAGACTGGGAAAAGGATGATATACCTGCATTCATGGCAGGAGAGTTCTGCTGTAACACGTTTCTTCACACAACTGAGCAGCTAAACTGTGTAGTTTAATTCCCCTTCAGTTTGTAAAATTCTTGTATAGGAAGGACAAGGCTCAAATACTACCTAAAAACTGGAGTATGCAATGCTCTTCCAATCATCATGCCATGCAGACTACACTTAAATTCAACAGGAGTCTCAGGAGTTTTAGGCCCCATTACCCGTTTCACCTCTCTGACAGTGTGATTGAAGCAGCTGCCTGCTGCTGATTGCCCACATACCTTCCCACCAGCTGACCGCAGGCACCTGCAAGTTATCCTGTGCACATAAAAGACCTGCACTCAGCAGCTGTGCCTCCAGAATGCAAATAGGGGAGGTTTTCTAAGCAGACAGCAACCTCCTATGATATGGAAGAGTTTGATTTGTGGCTTTGGCAAGCCAAAGCCATGTTTTAAATGCTAGGGAAGGATAGGGACAGAGACCTGAGGAAGGAGAGCATCACACAGACTTTAAACCTGGCAACATTTTGGGAGAATTTTAAAGACTATTTCCCTTCAGTCAACCAAAAACCTGTTCTTACAATCAGCAGAGAAATCTATATTCCTGTAAATTGGCACCAACTAAGAGGCACAGAGATGCTGAAACAGAGTTATTGTGACCAGTGTTGGAGCGCTGAACATCCCCAGCTTTCCCTAAACTCCCCCGGTATGTTGTGGATGCCAGGGACTGATTCAGGCTGACTCCTGACAACTGAGTGGGCGGAAGCATTTACTCTCCATTTTTTAAAAATTACTATTTCAGACATATCTGAGAAATTAATACAAAGAGGGAGGAAGTAAATAGTTTTGAACCAAGGGAAAACAGAGAATTGCCTTTAAGGAAAGGTCACTGGTCATCTGTCAGGGACAAAATGCTCCTTGAAGTGTCAAACCATAGAAAGAGATTTATTTTTGCCAGCGAAGACTGGACATGCATTTTAATAAAAATGCTTCACAAAATTATCCCATGTGAATGGAGTGACTTAAATGCCATACAGAATCCTTTAAACCAATCTTCATTAGATACAACGAACTAACAAGACAAGTTTTTACCTGATTTCTACCAATGGCATATTTTTTACACATTCCACTGAAACAGCTGATACTGGCCTCCATCTGACTATTAGATAAGATGTCCCTCCTGTTCAATCTGCTGTGCAACTCCTGTGCAAAGCAGAATGTTGTTTAACAAAGCTTAGATTGAACAAAAGTCAGGGAATAATTACTATTGATACATGTTGATATATATTGACCATTAATACTAACAAAACCCCCCAAAATTTAACTTCAGCTGATGCCACAATCCATCTTTTCACAGAAAGATTTATTTTATTACTTGCTGGACATCCTCAGTTAAGAATGGAAGTAAAAAATGTAAACCATACCTCTTGGGATATTAAAATACTTCTTTAACTCATCACTGTAGTATGACATTGGACAGAGCTGTAGAGTCCCAGGGAAGAGGTAGAGCTGATAGATCCACTGTAAAGGGGGCTAGAGGGGCCCTAATTCTTGTCTGGCACTTCCTCTAACTGCTTACACTGAAGGCTGTAAAGTAGGGTAATGCTTTTTAATTAGCTGGTGCTGAAATCCACTTTAATCCATCCCTAACGGCTATGTATGGGACAATTCTATTGGGTCTATGACAGCATAACTCTCCAGGCTAAGAAGTTATGGAAATTATTCTTGGCTAGACAGCCAGCAGCAAACAGGCAACTGGATGCACCGAAGAATTATACAGAAAATTTTAACCTCATTGTTTATAAAAGCAGAACCTCCAGCTTCA
>NW_010412596.1:6940-28393 GCF_000710305.1 Buceros rhinoceros silvestris | reverse complement strand
AGCAGGAAAATAGCTAAGGCTGGGCAGTTTTTCAAAGGTTCTTACAAAGTTAAGAATGTCCTTGAGGAACACATCTGTGAAAGCTCAACCAGAAAAGGACCACAGATGACATCACAGATAAGCTGATGTGTCAGCCCTCAATACCTATCAACTGGTACAAGCATCTTCTCAGCATCTTCACAGGCATCAGAGTATTGTGTTGTTCTGTGGCAAGCCAGAAACTGCAGGGAGCAGGGTCAAATTCCTTGCAATTTGCTCTGTTGCATCCCACTCCCAAAGATGTAGTGGTTAAGCAAGCTCACAGGAAGGTGTTTCAATAGCAAACACAGATGAAGGGCTGGTATCTTTTTACTGAACAACTGCTTTCGAGTGCAAAAGATGCTCCACAGCCCTTGGGAGAGCTTAAGCAAGCTTATTTTGAGGAGAACTGTTGGTAGTAATTTATTATTTTGTACTCATGGCCATCAGACAAAACCACCACAGAGTTCAAAACAAAGCCTTAGCACCCAGACAAGTCACCCTCATGGACTGACAGCTAAAAAGAAAAAAAAAAAGACTAAATAAGTGATCTGTATTTCAGAAACCAGGATTTCAGGAGCAGCTGCTGAGTGCCTTTCAAAGTGTTAAAGTACATCTGCTTCAGACTGTCATCATTAACCAAGGAAACTCCAACTCGCGCCTGACCCAAGTGCTGCAGCCATGGGCAGTTAACAAGGTAGCAGATCCTATCCTTAATTAAAATGCAGAAGAGAGCCAGGTTACTCTCTGCTGCATCCATGGTTTTGCTGATTGCAGAAGATACTGCTGAGTGCACAGCACTCTTGTGATGTCAGGACATTTGTTTTTGGTTCATAAATATTAATTCAAGGCACTCAACCCCAAACATTTGAAAGTCTTGGCTCTCTTTTATTATTATTCATTGCACAAAGATATTTTAATTGGAAATAGATAATTACCAGAATATTAATTCTGTTCTACTGTCTTGGAATCAGCATGAGTTTATCTGCACAGAATAAAGTGCTACAAGTGCTTGGCTGTACCTTAAAACTGGCGAGTGTCTCACTATATTGCATGTAAATGTTATGCAACATATACGTATTTTACATCTAGGTTTCTGCTATATTATATAGAGATATTTCCATAGGGCTAGGGCTGTAAGAGTAACTGAATTTTCCCCAGCCTCAGCCTTTTATAAAATCAAAGTAAGGCAGAGGCTCTAATTAGTTTCAAATGAGAATGAAAAGCCTGTCAGGCTTGACAAGAGCGTTTTACAGAAACTTGATGAAATATGAAGATGGCTGGTAATATGCTAACAACATACTGCTTCAGTGGGATCACTTGATTTTTGAAGGATCAAATTATCCCTGTAAGAAAGCCCAGTTTTGACAAAACTAAAGCTGAAAAATCAACAGAAAGGTGAGTATCTTGTACCTACTGAACCATTCTTCAAGGACCCTCAGTGCTGGAGGAATTAGTAATGCCTGGGGTGTTTCTCAGGGTACCCAAATGCTTGTCAAAGCAACAGGTCTTAGATAGCTGTCCTGCAACACTGTTCCAAAATATCTCATTGGCTTTGTTTCAAGCTTTGTTTCTGGGTGGAAGGAAAAAAAAATTTTTTTCCTCTCCTGAACTGGGTTACCTTTCTGAGTCTCCCCCTAACACTTTCGGGATTTTTTTTTCTCCCTTTATTTTAAATGCATATGATTTGTAACATGTAAGCAGAGACAGCAACAGCTTCAAGAAGAAGGATGAGTTATTTCCCCCCAGTGCTAAACTTTTCATCCTTTAAGAAATACCCTTTTCCTTTTGAAAGTGGGTAGAAAACATTTCAATATTCAGTGGACCAAGGAGTACAGCAGCTATGGCTGATGCATCCTCCTGATATTCCTAGCAAGTTCCTGGTGTAACTATACTGAGTAGTGGATTACCCTTACAGAAGGAGCAGACTCTAGAGGGACAACCAGGAGAAAGACACTGAACTCCCGTGTCCCAGATGATTAAGGTGGTTTCCTGAGAGACAAAGAAGAACGACTCCAAGTCTTTACAGCAGGACTAATGAAGACTGATTTCTTGCAGCTACAGTACAATTCCCCAGCTCTGCACCCATCCCTCCCTCCTCCCCTGCAGTAACCTCAGCTCCCCTCCACGTCCTCAGCTGCCTCTGCAGGGAAGGTGAAGGCACATGCAGTATGCCACTGGAGCTGGAGGTATGCTGGTTGGCCAGCTGGCCGCTGCCTACATCGTTGGTGAGCGTAAAGCCAACAGACTCAGTTCTGTACAGGGACGGGTTATCAGGCAGACCTGGAATCCAGAAATCTTGGACATTCCCACCTTTCTATCAGATTTAATTGGAGGTAATCCATGAGTTAGGAGTATTATTACTGAAAGAGAAAGAAGTTTCAGTGCATGGGTAACTTTTCTTTCCTTATAAAAGTGAAGGGAGGGGGGGAAAGCCAACACCTTATGCACAACCTAAATAGAAAGCCAGGCTTTTGGAAGCTAGAAGAACTTGGATGTCTGCATAGCATTACAGAGCAAAAGTTCAGGCATTGATCTCCTAGCACTGCTGCTCTGTTCCTCCACTTTATTCTCACTCTGCAATAGTCATTTCTAGTAAAAAGGCTTATGGGTTTTAGAGCTACTGAGTTCTGCACAAGTGATGCTTCAAACATCAGACTTGCTTAGATTTGAAAAACATATGTTTCAGCAGATCATTCACATATAGCAAAGAGGCATCAAAAATCTATGCAGGTAGTGAATTAATCATGTACTGAAGTATTTCCTTAGGAGAGGCAGCTATTGCTTTCATAACAAGTCAGGCTTGATGCCAGTAAAGACGTGGACAAAATATATCTTTAGCCTAATTTCTAATTCCAAGTGCTCCTCTGTTTTCACAATGAAAAAAGTAAAAAAGCCCTACCAAGCCTGGAAGCAGAACTGTACCATCGCTTCACATGGAAAGAGAAAGCAGTTGGCTGTGTTCAAAAGTTCTTTCACAACTGACATATGGACTATAATTTTCAAGTCAAATAGCGATGTTGAAAATTTTACATTGGGCAAAGAGTAAAGACTTTGGTTTAGCGAAGGTATAAAACGATTCTGTTCCAGAACAGCGCTCTGAGAAAGTACAACATGTATTTATTTTGTTCCAACTCTGATGCTCCTGAGATGCACCGTAAAGGATGGGAGAGCACTGAGAAGTGTAAGGACCACAACTTGTGCTTAGGGAGCGGCCAAAATGCCCATTGTCTTTCATAGCAGCCAGCCAGGCAGGGGTGAGGCCACAGGACTCCGTGGCCAGAGGCAGAACCAGGCTGGTAAAACCATGGATTTCAAGGCTTTCCTGGCATCTCTCACCTGCCCTACTGAGTTACCCAACAGTCCTCCTAGTCGTGGGCAAACCCCATGTTTAATAAACGTGCTTTAAAGCAATCTCATACCACCCGGATAATAAACCATGCAGATTTCCAGCTACACAGTTTAACTCTCAGCAACAGGTCACATTTTTAGTCCTGAAAGTTCCTGATCTAGTAAATACTCATTTGCCTAATAGCTCATCAGCCACAGATTAGCTAATCTAACTGTAAAAAAAGCCTATTGGGCTATATTACAAGTTAATGTAGAAGTGGTCCAGGAGCTCTGGGCCAGCCCTGCAAGTCACCATGAGAAAGAGATTTAAATTCTACCTGAAGTAAAGTGAGTAGAAGTGTTGAATCCTGCAACACAGGCGGGGTGAAAGAGAGCTGCTCTTATGGGTATTAAGGAAACTCAGAAACAGGTAAGAAATATCTTGCATGTTGAGTTTTAAGACTAAACAAAAATCTACCTAAATAAATTAAGATAAACTTAACCGTTATTTTGTGGCTCATAACCCAGACCCAAGACATAAAATTGAATCTTAACTTACAAAAGTAGTCTGGAAAGAAACATTCAAAAAAAGTATACTGAAGTCTTGGAAAACGCTCAAGAGTCTGGAAAGCTAGCCTTGCTTCTGCAGTAGGAGTTTTTATTGTTTGTTTAGACTAGGTAATAAGATTCTTTTAAAATACCTAAAGCTAATTTTTAAATTAACAAGCGCAAACGACTTCACAAAGAATTATAAATTCATTAAAGTATTAAATACAATTTCTCTACAGATTGCAAAGCTGTTAAACTTTCCATTTGTGAGTATTATTGAAAAATGTATACAAAACCTTATTTTCTGTTTGGATTTAAAAGAATAGATTTAAGCTTTCCAACTAAACAGCCCTTGTGGATTCTTGTGAGGAAGAACAAGTCTCATAACACCTATTCTCAGATAAGGGAAAAGATAAGCCATTTTATATACATATATTAATGATTTCCTTTAATTGTTCCTGGGGGAAGAAACTTTGTATGCAAACCTCTTGCCAGCTGGTAGTGACTTCAACTTCCTAATTTTTTTTGCTCTCAGAACATTAGTTAATAACTTCCCTTTCCCAATGGAAGCAAGTCCTGTGGGGCACTGTATTGAACACCTCCATTCCCCAGAGAAGTCAGCAGAAGCTAAGGGTGGTGGGACTCATCTGGGGAAGCTGCTCACTGCTCCATTACACAGAGAAGCAAAGGGGAATGGTTTTAAGCTGAAAGAGGGGAGAATTAGACTAGATATAAGGAAGAAACTTTTTACAGTGAGAGTAGTGAAACACTGGCATAGGCTTCCCGGAAAGATGGTAAATGTCCCGTCCCTGGAAACATTCAAGGACAGTTGGATGGGGCTGATGTAGTTAACTACATCAACTACCTGATGTAGTTAAAGATGTCCCTGTCCACTGCAGGGGGATTGGACTAGATGACCTTTAAAGGTCCCTTCCAACCCAAAGCACTCGATGATTTTGTGACACCTCGGAAGTCCAGGAAAACAAAAGCAGATTTTCCCAAAATTAGTGCTGTAAGAAGTATTTCTTAGTCTACCATTAGAGACTAATTTTAAATGGGTTTGCAGTGACCAGAACAGTCATCCCAGCATATCTCTGTGAAACATCCTTTACTGATATTTAAGTTCTGTGCTGTTCCAATGGCAAGTGTTAGAAGCACATAACTCACTGGCACCGATAAGCACTCAAGCAAGACAAATAATCCATCATCAGGCACCTTAAATTTCATTTCTACCTTTTACCCTGTGGGAAAAATCTACAGGGTGTCTTGCAAGGGAAGGCATTTTAAAATTACAGTGTCACAAACACAAACCCCACATCATCTATTTGCAAAGAGACTGGTCTCAAGCCAGTACAGCTGGTGTTTAGCCTGCATCACAGACACATTTTCTGTGCTCTCTCACCCTGTTAAACATCTCTGTGCATTTATCTCAGAGCAATGCATTCCTGTCTCTGCTTAATTTATCTGCTTTACAATTTATATACAAATCCACATCTCCTTTAATTTACTTAATCACTCAATGCAGTCTAAACACTTCACCAGCTCCTCAAAAAGGCAGATTTACAGTGTACTCTTACACAAACTTTGACTATTAGTTTAGAAAAGGGAAACATCTAAGTAGTCTAGCATTGTCAAAGCTAGGGACACCTACTCAGCGTTTTGACCCATTTGCCACAGAGCTTTGCAGTTGTTCGCTGTGTCACACGTCTTCATGCCAACAGATGTGCAGAAACACAGCAATTGGTTGGGCTTTTTTTCACTTCCTCTGAATTTGCACTATGGCTTCTAGAACTCAGCACAGAGAATTTACAGAGCATATTATTCTCACCAGTCCTGTGGCTTTAATGACCTGTTCCTCTTCAGGTGCAAATTATGCTCTTCTGAAGAGGTGATTCCATTTGCATTCAACTGTGCACATGCCCACCCCAGGTACATCCAGGCTCTTGCCTGTTCCCACGCACCTTTCAACCACCGCTCACACTATGTCGTGTTGCAAGGCAATGGGGTTCGACTATGACTCACAGCCTATTTGAGTAATTCCAGCTTCAAGAAAACGCTGATGTGTGTTTGGGGGTGTAGTGAATTTAACACTAGAGAAACCAAAGTAGTACTCCAGCTGCCAATTCCATCCCTCCAACTGCTGACAATCATTCAAATAGATGCTTTTTGATGCCTCCTGGACTGAAATCCTAATATAGGGTGTACAAAATGTTATTGTGATAAACTCAAGATCTGTTTTAAAAACCAACTTTCCCCTAAAGAGGCTATAAAAGAACAGCTAATTAAGCGACTTAATTTTTCTTTTACATTGTTACTCATAGTAGCCTGAAAGAAAAGTGCTTTCAAGGGATGTAAGAATTATAGTGCAATTAAATAAGTATTTTCCAACCGATAACAGCAAGCACCTTCCTTAGATTCTTTTTTTTTTCCCCAGATCTAAGAAATCAATTGATACGGGAGAGAGAGGGAACACAACTCAAGAAGTCAACATTCCCAACTCAAATTATTGACTTAAGCCAAGAGGAAAATGAAAGTTGACAAAGAGAGGCAAAAAGTGTATCCTGGGCAAGCTCTGAAAGTTGTTTTCTGTGCTCCTTCTACTCTGCAAACAAATTGTTGCTGAAAAAGGCTGTTCACTTCCCAGCCCATACTAGCATCACATCTTTGTTTAGAGATCTTTTCCTCTTCTCCCACCTGACCCGTTAGTGACCAGGACAGTGCTCTGTAGACAGATTGGATAATCATTAGTTTGACATCACCCTTAAAACCAAACTTATGCATGTACAAGAGTGCTATAAAGAAGCTAAAGGTGGCCTATGCAAGTTCCTCAAAATGGCTTTGTATATTTTTTGGTGTTCCACAGTGTTCCACTAGCTCAGGCGAGTTGAGAACAATAACTACAACCTAAAAAACCCACATGATCCAATTACTGACTCAAGGCAGAAAAATCTTGAAGCTGACAAGTCAACCTGATCTGAAAACGCAATCATACAGACCAAGTCATGCAGTTTTGTGGTGATTACAGGAATAAGTTGTTACTAGGGCTACATCTGAATAGCTTGTAAAGTGGTTTAGAAGTCAATAAAACATTTATCAACTCAACAGATACAGGTTTTTCTAAGTGTTCAGAACTATCTTATAATAAAACACTACAAGCCTTGTAACTAACTCTGTAATATTGCTAGATCAATATTAGATAAGTCCCTGTTAGCCCGAGCCCACTACATTTAAAAAGGCATCTTGTTCTACCAATTCGAAAGTAGTCACTGAATTTTATCATGGATTTCACTACAAGAAATTGAAATGTAATTTGATATTTACACACGGATTCAGCTTTTAGCACTGCAAGCTCATTTCTGCCATCTGGTTGTACTCCATTAACTGTACTCGCTCAGCTACTTGACTTCCCACCGTTTCTGGATTATCACTGCTGAGACAAGAGGGCAACCCGCATGGATTTTGTCCAGAGTATTAGCGTCTCCACAGAATATTTGGGAGAAGTATGAAATAGGGATGGAAACAAGGCTATAACATAGGCCTAAGGGCCATCCAAGAGATAAGGCCAAAGGCAAGACAGAAGACAAATAAAACATAACACAGGTCAGTGCCAGGTCTGAGCTTAGATGACGTTCCTGGTCCCATGGTCAAGGAGTAAAGAGAGGTCCCAGGTGAGGCTGACCAGGGCCATTATGGCCCATTCATGTTCTCAGCGTGTTATCAGTGAAAAACTAAAGGATGAGGAGGCAGACTGGCTGCAGGGCTTAGGGGCTTATGGAGAATTTAATGTGTCTGAATAATTTGATGTGTCTAGATAGAACAAAAGGTAAGATGTACTATCTGGAGATCCCAGATGAAAAAGTAGGACTGGAACCCAGATATTGGAGCTGTCAAAATCTATGAAAGAAAGAAGAGATGTTGTATTGTAAATTAAAAGAGGGGCTTAAAATAACAACAGTACAGCTAAAAAAAAAAAAAAAGAATTGATTTTGACATCCTCAGACAGAAGTAAGTTGGGGCTGTGAAACCATGCTCTCCCCCAATGTCTGCAGATTTTTATCTCTTTTCTTTCTGTTCTTAGGAGTCTAGTAGCATGTCATAATCTCTCTCACATTCTCAGAGATGGTCCTCACAAAAACTACCAAATTACCATCATCAGATGAGAGAGAACAGAGTAATAATCGTGTAAGTGCACTTTCTGATGACCAAGGTGAAGGTCAACATCACTTCAAATTTTTAAATCTTCAGTTTTAAATTTTTTTTTTTAGAACAAAACCCATCCTCTTTCAGAACAGAAAAATGCAAAGTATTCAGCGGTTATGAAATTCCAAGACTTGAGTTGCTGTGCCAAGAGTTCATGCTTTGATACGTGGATAATTAATATGATTACACAAAACATCTTTTACCTGCATTCTGCTCCATCGAGTGCACAGATGGGACTTTCCTGCTTGTTTCTCTGTATTGCTCTGCTCACTTTTTAGGTGTTAGTAAGTATATGGTGAAAAATATAAGAGGACAGTTACTCTTTTGACCAAAATCCAAGTAAGGGAAAGCCAGGACAGTAAACTTGTACACTGCAGTAGTTTTCATATATATTTTGAGCAAGTCAATCACACATATATATTTGTCTGAAGTTTACCTTTACATTTTGCACCTTAAGTCCGTCTCCATAAATGGGAGATAAGGGGATGATATTATTGCAGGAGGTGTACAAGTAAATAATGTTATTCTAAAATGCTTCTTTTACATGCCAGAGCAGATTCAGTCACTAAAAATATGGAAAAATTGAAGCTTACTGACCGAGTACTACCTCTTCTGCCCGGGTTCAAGCAGGAACTTGGGGGAAAAGCATCTTTATATGTGGCTAAAGCTAAATGCCTATTCACTAAGACCTGAAATGAGATTGCACAGGCAATTTTGTTCTCAGTGATTTCTACTACCGAGTGTTTGACTCTGCTACCTGCATAACACTCCTTTGACCATTTCTTTGAGTGTACGATGTGCCTAAAGTTAATGTGCTCTTCTAGATAGTGACAGCAGGATTAATGTAACTCCAACTGAGGCTGGTGAGACCTTCCAAAATGATTATTAAAGATTATAAAGATTGCTTTTTTGAATAAGAGTCTTATGAACAAGGGAATGCTATTTAGACTCCCCATTATCTATCACTCATCCTCTTCAAAATACTTTTAGAATGTATCTAACTGTGGAACATTTTCAGAGTATCTTGCTGCTTCTGAAAATATTAAGAATTTTTAAAATTTGTAAATGGAGTTTGAATTTGACAAACCTGCTCGTTTTAAAAGGTCCGGTATGGAACGTAACTCTAGAGGACTGAGAGCTACATTTAACTTTTTGCCTTGCAAAGACTTCTGACAAGTCTGTGTAGTCTGTCAAATGACACACTTCCTATGTAGGCTTCATTAATCTATACGGACTATGTCATCCATCAATATTAAAAGTACTTTAAGAAGGAGAAAGGTTGTGTCTCATCAATTGCTGTGCAGCAGATCAACATCAATAAATGATTATGGCATGGAATAGACCTGTTCCTAAACCCATCAATTTGGGGACTAAGAACAAAATGCCATTTTTACGTTACTTATCTTTAACTCTATTTGGTTGAATTTTACTTTCTTCCTCACATCTATTTTCCTCTGCTCTCCTCTGCAGTTGTCATTTCTGGCCAGAATACCATATCTGCAGGTGATTTAGCTTTTGGTATTCTCATTTCTCTTTCTTCCCTCCCCTTTCCCGTTCCTTCACAATACTTTTTAGCTTTTTATTTAAATACTTTTCAGCTTTCCTTTCTGTTTGATTTTTTCTCCTCCTTTTCAGCTTCCTCCCTCCCATATGTATTTTTCCCTTCTCAGACTTAATTTCTGCTAAAATAACCACTTTACTCTCATAAAATACAGATGATTTAATTATTTCTTTAAACATCTGATCAATTTATAATTTCTGGTCTCATTTTTATGTTGTCATAAATCAAAATCTTTTTATCATATTGGAATTCTCTAAGTTTGCATTTTTTGCTGGAACTATCCAGATCAGTCCAGATTTATCCAGAAAAAAATTAATTACAGTTTAGTACAAATTTAACATTCTTTGGCCAATGTTGCTCTTGGTCGGACATTTGCAGAAAGTAAACGATTTGTTTTTTGCATAGTGAATAACTGTACAGACCACATTGTCCCAGCCCCTGGTATCCTGCAATGGGATGTAATGTGCTAGAGCTTGCATCAAAAGCAGTTTGTCTGTAGAAAGATTTGTTGTGAATCCACAAAGACGTAGAAAGGGGAGCGAAAAGGGGCAACATGTTACAGACACCTGCATGTTAATTCATCAGTCTTAATTAAGACAAAGTTTTTTAGTCCTGAGAGCTGTTATCAGAAGGGAAAGAAAAAAATAACTACATGGATATTTGTGCTTTTATTTCTTAGTAATCAGCCTGAAACTTGGATATCATTACAGTAAATTTTGATTTTCAGTTAATGTTGCCACAGTTAGACTGTACAGATGCTATTTGATGAGATCCATTTTAAATAAAGTTTTTTGTATATCCCGTTTCTACACAAAATGAATTGTACTGAGCTAGGTGACAACTCAGTCTCCCTGCTTTCTACACCGTCACAACAGATGGATGGCTGACAGAATCTCTCGAAAGCAGATCGTGTCCTCCCTTACAGTGTAGCTGTCGTAGCCACTCTGATCTGCGTGGGCAGCCAGCATTTGGGACTTTCCTCGAGTGTTTCTGTCTCACAATGATACTGATTACACATGGCTCATTCTTTGGTGTAATCTTCCTTGTTTACAAAGCACGTGTGTATGTATGCTTCTGGTTCCCTGAACATGAGAGAAAAACAAGATTTCTACTGTCACAGTTTTCTTGTGATCCTTCTGAGAGCAAGGAGATGTGGGAAGGAAACAGGGCAGTAGAGGAGGGAAAGTCTTTTGGTCTTGCTTTGGGCAAGCTTCATCAGTAAAATAGCAACCTACTGTCTCTCACAACCTGCTGAAACCCTCCAAAATAATTTGGACTTCTGCTCTGACAGCAGCAAATAGCCAGACTGCACAGACTAACTCATTGCTCCATTGCTCAGCTCGTGCCTTCTTAACTTTTGGCAAATAACAGGTACAACATCATAGCTTAAAACCCAAGGCAGCTGGTGCATTTCCCTACTGTGCATCATTTCATATGTGTGATGAAATGTGGCCAACTAAGCGTGCCCAGACGGGCATTGCTCCTTTGATGAAGAAATCATTTTAAAATGTGGCAATCTGTGGGAGTCTATGCAGCATTATGCAAGGCATGAAGTAAAAAATATTGTTATCCACACTTGCAGCTAAAGTGGAGGGAAAAGCCCTTGAAAAAAATTATGTAATCGTTTAAGTTGCTACTTACAGATCTTGAATATAAGGCACTTAGAACTATATGAAAACAAGGAGTGATGTGATCTTTTATCCAATACTTTCTTGCTAAAATGTAAAATACTTCCAATGCAACTGAGCTCTCCTTTCAGCTAATTTTCAAGGAAATAATTTTGAATAAATATTCTGATGTTACATGAATACTTATCAGTTTTCAGGCTAGACTTCAGAGAAATTATATACTTTTTACTTTAGTTTCACTTCAGAGACTTCTGCAATGTTTCATAAATCCAGATGACTGGTACAGGTTTTAGAGGAGATGTAATTTGCCACATGGAATACATGCTGTTCACTACCTCCATTCTTAGAGGAGACCGCAGACTTCCGAGACACAGCTAACTAAAATTATGTCTGACAGCTGTTTAGGCTGTGTGGGATGATCTATCATCTCCTCAGGTTCTTGTAAATTGCTGTAGGTCAAGATCAGGGTAAAATCTCCAAATTCATCTAAAGCAACTTTAAAGCCGCTACTTTCTACCTTTTAAAAAGTGGCTTAGGAGCTTTAGCAGTTGACACCTGTAATCACCTTTGAAAGGTTTTTCTAGTCTATCTTCCTTGAATTAGTAGAAAACTCTTCATTTACCAGAAGTTAAAAAGTGTCTAACTTTGGCTACAAAGCATTGCTGAAATGTCATCCGTGAGGACTAAGACTTGAAAGTGACTTGCTGAACTGAGAAGATTGGCAGGGACAGTAATGGGTAAATGTTTTGACCTTTATATTGTAAGTTCTTATGTTTGAAATTAAGCATGGAAGGAAAATGCTCTTGACTGAGGAAAGAAACGGTGAACATTTGAATTATTTTTCCTTCTTCCAGAATCTGTGCCAGAAATAGGTATTCTGTCAAGCAGTTCCATTGCAGAAGGTTAGATTTTTATGTTAAATGTTCTTGCCTGAGCTGCAGGCCAAACCTTTTTCCTCTTGCCCTTATTTAACACAGTGGCCATCAAAGATTAACTTAAAATAGGAAATATTTAGTCAACTTCTTACCCTCCCTTTGTGATACGAGGCTGTATGTGGGTGCATATCAATGATTCATGTAAACAGGGAGATCCTTATACAGTGTGAAGCAGCACTGTGCTTATCTCAACACAGCTACTTTGTTTGGTGAGGGCTAAAATTCTGGTCCCAAGTGTGTGTGATTATCCCCACTGTGCCTGGGGAAGGTTTTGCCTTTGTCTCTTCCTCTCTCCTCTTTACAGCCTAGTAACACTACAATGCATTGTTTATCTCTTTACTTTTCTTGAAAGTTATCCATGCTTATGTGGCTGGATGTTGCTACCTGTGGCTTTGATGCTGCAGGCTTGGTAGCAGCAAAAGCACAGTGACACTGGCATTGCTCTGCCTTGTTGCCTGCACCAGAGCTCCAGGGCTCACCTGGTTTGTCCCGCTCAGCCCATGCTGCCATCTCATGTACTGCTGGCACTCAGGCTGAATGCACCCCCAAGCCTGGGTTTGCCTGTGCGTACCAAGAGCATGCTTTCCTCCCTGCAGCACAGCGTGTTGAGGCAGGACTACCTCAGGAGTAACTCCTGAGTTGTATTTCCCTGCCAGCAGTGGCTTATGATGCTATACTGATCTGCTTACTTCTAACATAGGGTAACATCCCCATGCTGCTGCTCTCGCTCAGTTTATCATTTTAAAATACATGGTCCATTCGACTAGCACTTCTCACGTGTTTGTAGGTTAGACACAGCTTCCTGTGGGTCAGCTTTCCATCTTCAGCTGTGAATATAGGTCACCTGGGTGCCAAGCAGTATGTTCCTTATCCTTTAAAGCATGGGTCCTCAAATGCAAATTTATTGTTGTCCTGGTCTGAGTTAGAACAGAACTCATTTTGTTCAGTGATTTCACTTTTCAGCTCAGCCTCTTAAAAACTAACGGCACTTTCTGAAGTTAACGGCGTATTTCTGCAGAGAGTGTCTGCTTCTGGAAGTGACCACGCTGGATGTTTACAGTTACTGCCAGGGACTGGTGTGCAGAAAGGCTCTTGCTTATACTTGCTCCTGGAAGACCGAGGTCACTGCTAAATCCTGTGTGTCACGTTGGGGGGCAGTAAGTGGAGGTCACACCTGTGGAGAGGAGCAGACAGGACAGGTGACCCTGAACTGACAGTGAGGTGTTCCATTTCATATACACCATATTTGGTATAAAGTTGAAGGATCATGAGGGTGATGGCAAAAGATGCAGTACATCTGTCTCAAAGAGGGAAGAGGATCCTTGCTCAGGAGTTAGCAGGGCTCATCAAAAGAGCTTTAAACTAGATTTGAAGGGGGAAAGGGGTAAAATTGGGCTGAAACCAAGCCTGAGGGTGGCACATCAACATTTGTGGGACAGTGTGCTAGCGAGCTCCTTGGGTCTGCCACATCAGCGGAGACAGAGGACACTGTGCCAAGTGGTAGTATAGATGCAAGGGAATCTGGTGTGCTAGAAATCATGGTAGCACCTGGGACTGGTCAGGCAGGAATTATGCCTTCTCCCCCCAAAAAGGCAAGAGGATCAATAGCCCAGCTGAAATGCATCTACACCTGCATTGTGTGGCCTTCCACATCCAGAACGGCCTCATACCTGTTGTATAGAGACACCTGAGAGGGAGAAGTGGGCAAGGTGGAGGCTTGCCTGCTGCCCCAAGCATTGACTGGCCTCCATTCACTTCTGACATTTAAGCTCTGCCTTCAGCCCGGCAGGGCAAGGCTACAGGCTCCCACCATCTTCTGCTTTTCGGGCTGGCTGCTCCTCTTGCTGTCTCAGGGAGGGCACAGCTTGGCTCCACCACCCTACCACTTGCTCAGCCTTCCTCCCACTCTTCAACCTTTCCAGTTCCTCTTGGATCTCAGCCACCAGGGTGAGCACACCATCCCCCTGCTCACACCGCACACCGCTGCCCTCACTCCTGACACTCAGTACCAGAGAAAGGCTCTGGCTCTCCCTGCAGCTGCACACCCACACGGCTGCCTCTTTCCATGGCAGCTCTCTCCGGGCTGTCGCGTCCATTCTGGCCAGCGCCCGGAACAGAGCTTTCTGACGGGTGGAGACCACAGCTAAGCTCCTTCTGAGAGGAAGATGACCAACAACTGAACTCAACTCTTGAGCTGGCATGGTGACAACACCCTTCCTGCGGGTCCTTCCACCCAAACGGCTGTGCCGACTGCCGCGCCACACCATGGCTGGTGCTCCACGCCCTGGATGCCCACTCTGATCGCAGCGCTCCTGGTCACTAGCACTCCCCAGACCGCTCTTTATGCTCAACTGGGTGGCCACGATTGCTCTCGCAGTACCTCGGCCTCGCACAGGAGCTGCCAGTACCTGACAGCTCTCTCCACTGCCCTGGCGTGTCCCTACCTCAGAAAAGGCCACTGTGCCCTGAGATCTGCCACTATGCTACAGGCCGGCTCTGCAGCATCTCCCCTCGGCAACTGCTTTCCATGACGCTGCGGTCAAAGCTCTGCCATTGCTCTGGCAATGCTCAGGCCTCAACAGTGGTTCCCAAGCGAACTGCCAGCTCCCAGCAACACAGCCATGTATAAAACAACAGTTCATCTCTAAGGATCAGAAAAATGCTCCTAGTGCCCAGAGAAGCCAATATGGAGCTCTGGAAAAGAGTGCAAGCAGTGAACCATATTCACGGCCAAGACCAACCTTTCACCCACTGGAACTGAAAAGAAACAGACTCTGAGGACAAGGAATTGCCAGAACCGGCCACTACAAAAACACCATCCTCTGCAAAACTCCAGTCGGGATGTAGAAAATTAAACTCATCAGACTAGCTGGAGTACTGCTCTGATCCAACATCTTCGTATTTACTCAACACAAGTAATAAGCGATACCTTTTTTAATGACTTTTCCTCTGTTTTCTCTCTCTGTTCTCCTATAGATTCTAATCCCTTAGGAACTATTTGAGCTGGAGAAGACATCAGTCTGATGATTTATACTGAGTGATACCTTTGTGAAGTCCATAGTTTATCTAGAAGCTGGAGAATATCTTTCAGAAACAGACAATTATTAAGTTACAGGAAGAGACAAATCCTTAGGTGAGTTGCTTCAAAGCTTCACCGCTACCCTGATTAAAAATGCATACATTATTTCTGGTCTGAATGTATTTAACTTCAGCTAGATCTGGCTGTCAGATAGTGTTATACCTTTTCTTCTAAAATAGAAAGCCTTTTTGTATCAGAAATCTTTTTTTTCTCTGGATAATTCTAGGCTGAGATCATATTAACCTTCCTTTTGCTAAACTGTTGCCTGAGCTCTCGTAGCCTCTCACCGCAAAGTAGACAAGATTCACTCCTCCAACCCCAGTACCTGGGATACTTACAAACAGTTTTACAAATGACAAAGTATTTATAAAGAGTGCTTAGATTTTTTTTCCTTTTCAAGGTTTTCTCTTTTTTTCTGACACTATCCACACGTCCAGTTCCTGTATCTTGGTTGCCCAGCAACCTCTGCTGGCTGAGCCCTGGGTGCAGTGCTGGGTTTTCGGTTCTCCACCGCAGATGGAGGCTGATATGAAAGATGGAAGAACAGGTAATTAGCTGAAGAGAGTTAGGAAAGCCCAATTACTGGCTGACGGCAGTAATGGGAGTTTTATTTAAAGGTTAACAGTGCTAATAAATGCATTTATGCAGATAATTATAAAAACCCCTATGACTTGCAGGAAATAGTTGGGGGAGATTTTACATCAGTGCATTTCTAATATCAGCGAAGTGTAATAGCTGAAAGTAATTCAAAGACATGAGTGACATTTGCTAAGCAAGTTACTTAAACTGCAACTGATACAGCTCATGCTTCTTTATGTATGCATGTCCTTTCAGTCGGAAAGTACGAGCAGAAAGCACCACCCAGGCGAAATAATAGCATTTAAGGTGTTCCAAAAGTGCATTATATCGAGGCTTGACTTTTAAATGAAAAATCATTAACCATTTCTACCAAAAACACTTCAGGCAAATAACAAATTCAGTCACTATATAGAACACATGTTTTTCATTAATAATCCTAGACGTCTTCTTGCTTTACAGCCACAGACACATTTGCTTGATTGTGAAAAGGTAAGCAGTCAGGCAGGCAACTCACTCCAACAGAGAGAAAGTTTTAACTTTTCAAAAGCCCTGAAAGGATGTTCTCACACTAGAACTTTCTTCCAATGAGGATTTTGGGGTTTCTAAAGCTGGCAGCTTTCTTTTGGTCTAACAAAGAGCTGTATCACATGCAAACAGCTCATTTCCAACTTGTTAGACTTGATTCTGGATCCAGATGGGGATTCAATCAGTTTGTACCCAGTGTGTATAAGTTTGTACCCTCACACTGAGGGTGGTAGTAATCCCTATGACCTTCTAGGTGTTGCAGGCTCTTGAATTATATGCTGGTTTTGACATTTTGTACCTCCTACTGATTGATTTGGGCATGGTACTTCAAAGATCTCTTGGCTTATTGATGGTCTTCATTTGCTAGTACAACAGGTGACCTATTCTATACATGGCAACCTGGAAAAAAACCTCAATGTCAAAAGAATTTTAAAATAATTTAAAAATATAATAGAAGAGAAAAAAATACATTCTTGAAATAAAGCTATATTGAAGGTCATTATTTATATAATGTTAAAAAATACTATCGTCACTCAAAGCAGAGATAAAGGGAATCTGCATATAGGACTTTACTATCACTCGAATTAACACACTTCTCCTACAAAATAGTTCCATTTTCTCAACAGTTCCACAGTTCTCCATTTTCTTCATAATCAAGGCTACTTCCAGTTGTCTTGAATGAGCTCACAGACCCAGGAGGTTTGAGGGCTAAAGCATTAGGAAGATTGCAGCTAAGGTTCAGGAAAACAAGAGTCTTCAGACAGCTGGGTTTTTATTTTGAGCTGAATATCTACAACGCTAAACCACCAAAATGGTGCTCTGCAATTATTCCCTGTTTTTTGGAAATGTTACTGTACTGCTACAGCTATCACAGGCAGATCACATGGTAGTATGGATTTCTGCTACAACGAATGACACAGACTACACCCAGAGTTACAAGCAGGAATTATCAAAGGAAATGTTCAAGGAGAAAGGAAGGAGGTGGAGAATGACACAGGGCAACTCAAAAATGTAGAGGCTGTTAAACCATGGAAGATAATTATAGACATTATCAGCCTTAAGGGTATGTGAACTGAGATTGAGGTCAAAAATAATCTCCCTCCTTACTGAAATAATGAGCAGATGCTAGGAGTGCAATAAAGACAAAGCAGCTGTGGGAACACAAATGCAGCAAAAGAGTGTTTTCAATGAGTACTCTTATTTCAGCCACTCCAGGCTTAAAGCACCGACAGCTTCAGGCTTTCTTCAGAGAGAAAGAGGAAGGTGCTGTTGCATCCAAGGCTGGCTTAGGGACCACTCTTGGTAGACTCCACCCCACTTCCAGCTGCCTCTGTTACTCTCCCATTCATCCTCCCAGCCTCGGCGCTCAGCAAACCTCCCAGAGTGACTTTGTCTCCAAAGGACAGACCTGCATGTCACTGAAGACACTCTCAAAGACAAACATCTGCCTGGAAAGGCTGCTCAGGCTCCTGTTGCAGCTGCTGAAAAGCCTGAGAATTTTTTCCCCAAGGACCCTAACTGAAAATGTTTTTTTCCAAGGACAATTTTCCCATAGGAATGCTGTTTAGGGGAATGAGGAGGACTTCTTCAAGATTAATCTTTCACTGCCAGTTTCTTTTGGTTAAAATTTCTTTATGATAAAATTGCATTTATTGGAATTCCCAGAATACAGCACAATTTCATACTGTCCTGACTTCCATGAGGAAATGAAAGACTGAGCTTCTGAAAAATTCAATTAAAACTAATTTTTAAAAAAAAAGTTAAAATTAAATTAGAAATGATCATTAATGTGTGACTTGTGGAGTTAATCTATTATATGAATTCCTGCTTTGCTCAATCACGATGAACAAAATAAGTTAAATGAATTGTTTACACCTTCTTGCTATAACTGCTTAGACTAACAACTGTAGAAAAGTCACAAGATTAAATGAAGTTAATAAATAATAATAAATTTTTTTTTCATAGTTTCCATCAATAAACTTCCAGGCCCAAATTTGGAGGCTTCAGGGAGGAAAGTTTTTCTTTCCACTCTTCTGTTTCTCTTTCAACTGTCTTCATAGTAGTAGAGAAATTAAAGAGGTTAATCACAGATGGGACAGGGAAAAATTAAACGTAAAATGAAACCTGGAGACTTAAATATCCTGTAGTTCAGTTTTACTTTTAATTTTCAGTGAAAATTCATTTTAAGTGAAGAGTTTCATAAATTTCTAAAGAATTTTTAAAATTTTGAATAAAAATAAAATTTTCCTCTGATTACTAAGTGTTAACAGCATGGTTTGGATTTTATATTTACTTAATTCTTAACTGTTGTCGCTTTCTAAATTTTCACCACTTGTTTGCTGGTGACGGTTTTCTAAGACTTCAGAATGTTGAATACTTTATTGATTGACTGGTTGATTAAAAATGGATGCTGCAATATTTCCTTTAAAAATTCTTTAATTAGACTGTGAAATTATTCAGGCCATAAGCAAGGCATGAATTTCCCCAAATCTGTTCTTTTTAGAGTGGTTTCCAAACTTTGCTGATCTGCAGATCCTCTAAACTTTCCAGTATAGATTAAAGGGGTCCCTCTGTCTTTGATTTATCTGAAGCTTAAGCATTTTCCAGCATGTTTTGAACCATTTTTCCTTTCAATGCATACATTCATTTCAGAATTCAAGGAGGCAAATAATCCAGACCACCGTTCAACACAGCAGTTACAAGTATGACTGTTGTTTCACTGCTAACTTGGACTAGCATGATAACAGGCTTCTAGGAAGTTCAAGGGTAAAGAAAGAAGGTCACATGAAAGGAGACTGGCAGAGATGGGTTTGTTCAGTCTCAAAACATAGTAAGGAAAAGGGGATGTGATCGTGCTCTATAAATATAGGAGGAGAACAGCTGTTTCTATTAAAGGGTAGTATTGGCAGAGGAATAAACAGACAAATAGATACAATAAATAGACTGTGAATGCTTTTAGGCTCGAAATCAGACAAAATTTCCTAAGTGCTAGAGCATGGAGATTCTGGTCTTACCAGTGCAAAAAGGAACACGATCCAAACTAATTTTAGAACAGAATAGGTGCAGAATAATCTCTGATATATTGGAAATATGTATTCGTAGCACAGTAAACACACCAATGCCCAAGAGGGATTATACTTGGCGATCAGATTCCCTTTTCCTGGTTCTGTTGCAATTTCAGTCCAAAAAAGGTCAACTTCAGCAGCACCTTAATCCACGTACCTTACTTAGGGTCTGCTTATAATAATTCTCCAGACCCAGAAGAAAAAATATTTCATTAAAAGACAGTGCCTTCCTCATCATAAGCAAGGTATTACTCCTGTTACCCCTTGGTTGTTGAACTTTATTTTTGGTGGTTACAGAAGTGCTTTCTACAAAGCAATCTATCTCTGGGTTTCCCAAGGTTTTTCTAGTAAGAAAAGAAAAATCCCTCCTGGCCTCCCAAGCAGCTGCATGTCCAGCGGATGAAGTCCCTCTGCTGATGCAGGAGAGTGCAAGTCTGGAGATCCTCAAGAAATGGCCTTGGTTGTGGGATTCATGTATTCACTGCATGTTGCAGGCCCAGAAAGAAAAGCTTGTGCAAAGCCAGTCAGAAATGTGAGCCTTAAACCTCTGGAACTGCTCAGATGGGAGGAGAGAGAACAAGTAGTGTCATAGGGAAGGAACTGGGGGAGAAAAGAGAATACAAACAAGGCTTCTGTTTATGTATTTTTTGGGGAGGTGTTGGAAAGTTTTGGAGGCATTTTTAAAATTCTAGAAGCAGCCATCTTTTGTGGGCAGAGTGTGGGTGATCAGGTCAAACTTCAAGACAGAGTTATCACATGGCTATCATGAGCACATGGTAAATTCTTATCTATGTGCCAGACTAGAAAAGTGGCATTTTTAGGTGCAATAAGCATACTCTTATCAAACAACTCAACCTTTCCTAGCCACCATTACATTTATGATTTTACTTTTTCCTTTCATGAATTTTTATATGACTTTCAAAGTTCTGTTCCGTGGTTTGTACAGGAAAATTGACAGCTATTCAATTATAATCAGGGGAAAGCAGCTCTGAATTTCCATCTTAAAAGAGATAAAGGACATCTAGAAACACCTCAAGACATGTTCCAATAGGGATGTTATTTAAGGACTAAATTTTTTTGTCTTCTCAACAGAGAACATCTCCAATACTGAGTTAAAACATACCAGATACTTCTATGATAACTCTTGATCGGGATTAACAAAAAATATTGAAATACTGTGTTAATCTAGATTCTTTCCTCTCCCCTTTATAATAATATATTTTGGCTTTTATTTTCATTAAATATTCTTTTTGTCCCTTCTGGCAGACAAAACAGGAACATACTCCCCAGACAAAGCATGTAGGTGTGTTGCCAAGGACAACAGTTTCAGACATAAATTACTTTTGAACTGCAACCCTTTTTATTGCTCTTTACTGAAGGCCATCTGTACGTTGTGATGTTAATTTAAGACTTTCAGCTAACCCTTCTGAACATGGCAATTTGGAGCATTAGCAAACATCCATATTACAGCCATTTTTCATGAGGCAGTGACATTAAGTTACAGATTGCAAACAGGTATGCCCCGGCACAAGGTAAGATTTAAAACAAATTTTAGAAAGCAGGGGATAACATCATTGAAAAAATAATTCCTAAAATGTAACTAAAGGCAATTAAAACAACCTGATAAAAAATTCACAACTAATGATTTCACCTTATCGATTAACTGTATAGAAGAAAAATAAAGCATGGCGTATTACCCAAGATCACCCACTTCCCAAATTACAATTTCCTAGTGGTTGCCTAGACTTGATCCTTCATCACTATCAATTTGAGCATTGCTTTTTCCTGTAGAAGCTTTAATAAGCTTTATATTTGCTGAAATGTGGACTAATATTTTACCAAAAAAAAAAAAAAATCACCCAGCAGTATGAAAATTTTGAACAACAAGAAAGAAAAGATTTCAAGCCAAGAAGTTCTTTCAGCTTTGGTATCAGCTTCACTTCTTGACATTGACTGAGGGTAAAAATGAGTCAAGTTCTCAGGG
>NW_010412596.1:0-6807 GCF_000710305.1 Buceros rhinoceros silvestris | reverse complement strand
GAAAGAGTTTAATTGATGGTTTTATGAAATTGCATTGACTTAAGCCAGCCAAAGACCTGGATCGGGTTTTTTTTCAAGAATCCATATCTGTACTCTATGTCTGGCTGGATCCAATTATAAACTTTCAGGTACATAAACCACTCGGCTTTTGCTGCCTGTATGTTGCCAAAGACACTGTTGACACCGAATCAATTATAAACCTTATAGAATTAGCGGGTTAGTTGCAGAATGCTGCAGAGTTTTGAACAACAACTTAAAAAGATCATTAAATTGTTTCAGTCCATAAGGACCTTACAGGTGCTAATTTTTGAGGAAAAAATCTAAACAGCTGATATAAACCCTATACGTATAGAAATATTCAATATCCACAGAATAGCCCTCGAAAAGAAAACCTTAAAAGATGGCAGCAGAGAGGAGATGGTAAAGAGCACAATTTTTGCATTTGACACTAAGTTTTATGTTTCATAAGAGCTCCATATAGTTGATTTGGAGCTTGGATGTCCCTGTCCTCTTAAACACTTCTGAAAATTCAGACCAGAGATCCAAGGTGGTCTACCATCACGTGTTAACCCATACCAACAGGCAAGTGCAGTTCTCACCTGCTATCTGGACCAGAGCACCAGCCTGGATAGATACGTGCTATATATTGCTGATGGCAGCCCATCGCACAAAGAATCCAATTCCCTGGAAGTCAGAACTACGACTTAAAATAGTTCTGAGAAACAGACTCTCTCTGAAAGTGACGCCATCAATTTTTTCTTTATATTTTCCATGATCCTGAGAAGCAATAAGGTTGGTCTTCACGTATCTCGCTTTGACATGAAACTTAAGCAGAAGTTCTGCTAATGCACATCATTGGATTTCTGATGTGGCACTTAGGGACAGATTGTTCTCATCAAAGATTTTATATTTATCTTCTTTTGTTGGTATCAAAACTGAGCAATGGAGCCAGGTAAAATATATCCTAAAAACATTTAAAATATTTCTAGAAGAACCATTGCATCTCTGAGAATAATAAATAACAGGACATATTCCTTACTTACCTTGCAGACTTCTACAGACCAGACACTGGTGGGTGAATATATGCCCCTCTTTCTCTTTCCTGCAGGATTTGGACCTTGAGCTGTTCAATTTCATACATCCCAAAAGTGCTTTGGGCAGTGATCAGAGAGCCCTACACTTTCCATCGCCCTTTATGAAGTTACCTGTAACTGCATGAGTAAATGCTCTGAAATGGGAGGTACTGAGACCCCGAAAGCCTTATTTTTCAGCCTGGGAACTAAATCCCTGATGGGTGTAGTGCCTGGCCAGACACAAAATCTGTTTAACAAGAATTTCAACCCATCTGTCTCGTGATCTTATTTAGGACTCTGGTTACTGGGTTCTGTATTGGTTCCTCTGTCTCTTCACTTTCTTGGAGCAAAACTCAGGGAATCCCAATACTCAACTATCTATTTCCCACCTTCTCACCAGGTAATAAAAGCTAATAAAAGATAAGCCAAAGAAATCACATACTTAGTAGATAAGGGAAAATGACTGCAACAGGAAGATGGAAAACAAAGAAAGGAGAAAATCACAACATAACACTAAGATTTTTACTACCAGCAATAAGAAAAGGCGATGGACAGGCAGACTGTCAGCAGTGTGTGCATCCAAATGTCTGTGGAAGTCAGTTTATGTGTCAAAAGGTGATTGAGAACATAAGGGAGAGAAAAGACAGTGTCCGAATGGGTTAGAAAGGTAAAACACATGCACTGATACAGAGTTGAAAATTGCAGAACATATCTCTATTGGATAACATGATTAGTGGGGGAAAGACTTCTAGAAACATCATTTGGAAAGTGCTCAGAAGAAACAAAAAATACTGCAAAAGATACGCAAAGTAACTTTGTGTTCCTCGAGTATCTTGGATAAACTCTTAGATGAAATACAATTACCGGAAAAGAGCCTTGTGTAACTTTTCATGTGGGCATTGTCTGGACAGATTATACCTTTCACATGCATGTAGAGAAATCCTGCACAAAATATAAGTAATTTTTGAGCTGTTTGAAAAGGAATTTCTAAATATTAAGAAAAAAAAATGTTAGAATTCAACGTGGCAGAGATGAAATCTGAGAGATTTGAGGGATTTCTCTAAGTCACACCATTGGAAGGGACGTCCCGTTGCACCATGCTTCTGTCCATTTGGTAAAGCAGGACTCCCTAAATAAATGGCTCTGCAAATTAAGCTGGGTGGACTTACACTATTTAAATGAAGGAGATGAATCATTGATGATACAATGATAAGTAACAGAGGAAAGGAAACGTAGAGATGACTTTTCAGAAGAAAGTCATGGGAATTAGTCAGTCTGTCAGTCTGCCACAGGAAGCAAAAGAATATTGAGTAAAAATTAGACTGTACAATACAATAAATGGTCTGAAAGTTAGAGGATTTCTTCATTGGCAAGAAGTTCAGCAGAGAAGCAATCTCCTTTCCAGCTCTGACACTGTAGCTCTTACGCTTCACTTGCCAATTTTATTTAGCAAACCAATCACATTCAACAGCTAACACACATCTTGCATGTCCACACCAGTTGTAAGAGAACTGTAGTTTTTTGTTTTAATCTCTGAAAACCTGTATTATCTTTCATTTTTCTGAGTCTTTAATCTCCATAGTGCTCATCACAGTAAAATTTTAGCTGTCCTAAAGAGAATTAGATCTATATCACACGACCTTTTTAATATTTCCAAGTAAAAATCAAAAAATCACTGTGATATTTTCATCAATATCTGTTTTGCTTTTTCAGCTCCACCCCCTAAATTTAAAAAAAAAAGTTAAAATAAGAGAATCTCTTTTTCAGCAAAACAGTTATAAATTATTTGCCAGCCAACTAAAACACCTAATGGAGACTAAACAAAAATGTTTTCTTCTAATTTACTTGGAGCTTATTTTTCTTTTACTTTACTTTAGGGAAATGTAAAAACAAATGTTGTCTGGAAATATATGGACTTAGTCAAGTGTTTCCTTTAATTTTTTCCTACGGCCTACCTCTGCCTAGTCAAAGAAATGTCAATTTTAAATAAGCCCATTTTCTTATTTTATGATTCCCCTTTTACAAGATAGTGCAAATAATGGAAATTTCCTCCAGGTGAATTAAACCACAGACTCCCACGTAAGACTTTTCCCCCAGTGTTTTCATGACACCCTGGCCAAGTGTGAGACTTCAGTCCATGAGTCAGAAGTTCTTCAAACACCGAATTGTTTGGCAGATGACTGAAAAAACACAGGAAAACCCAACCAGGACTTGAGAAGCAGACCCAACGACAACAGGAACAAAATCCCTTTCTAGAGCCCTTTGCCAGGAGAGTTGTGATTGATATTCCCCAGAGCTGCTATCTAGCATTTTGTTTCACATGGCACAAACTTTGTACATCTAAAAGACAAGTTAGCAGCTGGCCTTTATTTTGGCCTGTCCAGGGACTTGCTTGGAGGAGACGAGGTGTGGGGGGAAGATGGGTCCAGGAGATTTGGTTTGTGCTGCCATTCAAAGGGACCTCAAATGGCCTGGAGGAACGGGACAACAGGAATCTCGTGAAATTAAAAAAAAGAGAAATGTAAAATCCTCTGCCTGGGGAGAAATAACCCCGTGCACCAGTACAAGCTGGAGGCCAGCCAGCTGGAAAGCAGCTCTGCAGCAAAGGACTTGAGAGGTGGGGCTGGTGGGCAGCAAGTTGCCCATGAGCCAGCAATGCATCCTTGCCTTTCCAGCTTCACCCATTCTGTAACATATAATTTTTTTTGTCCTTGACATGTTTTCATGTCCTCATGAAACATTTCATGTCAAATTTTCCTCAATCTTAGCAAAAATTTATCAGGTGTCAGTCCTGTCAGCTGCCTGAGACAACAGCCAAGCCATCAGAAAGGACTTTCACTCACTCTTTCACCTGTCTTTAACTCAGCTGGTCTCACGTAAATCTGTGATGCTTCTGTACTGGTTACTCTGTAATGCAGATCCTAAGCACCACAAGCATACAAATCAGACTATTTGTAAGTACAATAAGCCTGGCAGAGAAGTCATAATGCTGCGGACTGATCAAAAGAGGTTTTTCATTGTGCAGCTGAAAATACTGCAGTTCAAGAGAAATGAAAGTCTTCAAAGTTGTGGCTGTGCAGCTTAACAGATGGGCTTCTTCAAAGATTCATTATTAGTCTAACAGAAACTATAAATGCCAGAATTGAACAACCAAAACACACACCTGCTAGTTTAAATCCATCAGAAATACAGTCAGCTCTCTGCAGCAAAGGCAATGGAAAAAATGATCCCTGTTGGCTAAAGAAAGCAATATTAAGTAGCTTGTCTTGATAGATGAGACACAACAATTGTTTTCACAATAGAAATGATTAAAGCAAATGAGATGTAATTAAATTTCGTGACATTTCCAGAAAAAAAAAATCCAATGCAAACACATTTTTATACAGACGTTGTCATTCCGGGGAAAAAGGAATCTTTAAAACCCGGAATTATCCTACAGGAGAAGATTTTTTTTTTTTTTTTCCAGATTTCAGATTCAGACTGATTTCAGATTTCAGAATTCAGATAAGATTTCAGACTCTTCGGTACTGCTTTTCATCCTCCCTTCCCTGCACAATGTGTGCCTCCTCTTCTGGTGCTTATATTACTTTTAGGCTGAGACCCACTAGACAATGGCTGGTTGGTGTAGGACTGAAAATGCAAAGCAGCAAAGGGAAACATACAGAAAGCGTACGCAACAGCATGGCATCTCTAGATACACCAAGTGTAGACAGATGCCAGCTGAAAGGAAACCTGACATCAATAGGCTTCTTTGAAATCACCTCCTACATTGGGTTTAGAAGATTCTGGGGTGACAGCCATGCTGCTGTGGTTGCACAGCTGGCAATATGCTCACTGCCTAAATTAGCACTAGCTGCAGCATTTGAGTGTGTTGAAATCTCACCATCAATTGTGGTAGCAGTATAACCCCACAAAAACCCCTATACTTTGGAGGACAAAGAGAAAAGCAGGGAACAACCATGTAGAATATTTATATTGGACCTTCCTGTATATGAGGATGGAGGTTTTTGACAAAGAACAGTGTGCACTGATGGATGGGACTGCTCCCAAAGCTAGGGACAGTGATGTTAAACCCCTGCTGAGCTCTTTGCTGCTGCCCTGAACAACAAAGTTCTGTTCTTCAGCCTGGAGGAGAACCCCTTTGCAGACACCACTTCTAAAGTAGAAAGGCAGTTTTAAAAATTACTCCACTTCGTGTCGCTTGCAGTCTTGAGTTACCTCCACAGAAGATGTGGCCCTTGTAACTTGGTTTCCTGCACTATGGCTACAGGCAGGCTAAATCTTCCTGGATAGCTACAGCGTTTCTGATCTGAGCTGCCTTCCATTCAGCTGGCTCAGCAAGCTTGCTCCTTGATGGCTGTGAAAGACCACAAAGGCATCCTTTGCCACTGAGGACAAGCAGCCCCGTGGCTTTGACTGTCCATCTGTATATTAGAGATAAATTGCCCTCTTATGTTTTGGAAGTCTTGAAAGGATTGCCACACTGAAGATTTCTATACACTCTATTACTATGGCAATATAAATGTGATTGATAAAAATCATATTTATTAATATTGATTAAAAATGCATTTAAATGCTGTCAGCCTCACTGAGCTACAGGCTTTGAAATTTCAGGGCTTTACATCTGAATTGTATGGGCTGTGCATCAGTTTTCTCTAAACCTTGATGTGTGGGTTTAGCCATGGTGAGGGTGCTGTGACTTTGCCCTCCCATGTGTGGCATGACTGTTTATGTTCATGTTCACATATGGTGCAACTCAGGTTATGCTGCTGTGTAGACTTTTGCATGAATCCTGGAGGAAAGCAGAGGCTGCCATTTGACAGGGAAGAAAAAAATAGTAAGTTATTGAGTAAAGCAGATTTCCAGCAAGACATCTTACAACCCGGTCCCGTTCTCCGTGATGTGCTTTCTCTGACCAACACCACCATTCTTCTCCTTTATGGGGAGGAACTTTGCAACAAATAAACATCAGTCAGACTTGTTTAGTTAGGGTTTTAATTAATTTTTGTTTGGAGCGGCTTTGTCACTGTTCCCTATGCTCATGCAGGGATTCCTTATTAAGGTTATCGCAAGTGTGAAGACAAAAAAGAAAAGCAGCTTTGTGCAAGCAGCGTAGGTGGGCAGAGCGAACGAAATTGGCTATTTGAACTCAAAATTTCTCATTGCCATAAAGAAACGTAAAGAAAAAGCCCAGAAATTCCTGAAGAATGCTGTTTATGTATATCCTCCACAGCCTCCTGCAGCACGTGGTCATATTTGGAAGGTGAGTGCATGTTGCTTTCACTGGGGAGGAAAGGCAACATGACGCAAAAATAAATTAGCAACCATATGAAGCTTAAAAATTGCTTTTACAGAAAAAGAAAGATATATTCCATTGTTCCACACAAAGACAGACCTACGAACCTGAAAAGATCTAGTTTTCTATCCAAACTGCTTGAGCTTTGTTAAGTCCAAAGCTGTCACAGTGACCTATTTCAAGCATTCGTTATTCGAGCAAGTGTTATTCGAGCAGTGCACTATTGTAAGAGATATTCTTTACATTTTCTTTGGCTATTGGATTGTCCACACAATGCATACAGTTTCTGGCAAGCAATGAAGACATAATTTTAAAATAAGATTAAATAAATGCCATTTTCTTCCTATGGCTTTTAGCTATTCTATTTAATAAAGTAGTTGTGAATTTTTAAAGGCACTTTTATATATTCCAACAACAGCATTCTCAGAATAAGGAGGG
>NW_010412595.1:0-7656 GCF_000710305.1 Buceros rhinoceros silvestris | reverse complement strand
TGGCTCGCTGGCGAGTCTGGCCCTTGGTGCCAGGTGTGTCGCAGGGGTAAGCGCCGGGAACAGCTTGTGAGGGCAGTTAGCCGAGCCGTTGTCGCTGATAAAAGTGGGTTTAGTACAGCTCTGGTAACCCGTAAATAAACTGCTCCTGAATCTTCTCGTTCTAGCGAATTTTCCTTTAGGTGCTTTTTCTGCGACGTCCCTGCGTCCCCATCTCAGCTGCTCGTCAGACCTCCAGTCGATAGATAGCAGAGTGTGTGTGTTAGGTTGGTTTCAGGTTGCCCGTCTGAACTGCGACACCAGCCCTCTGGCCTGGGTGGGCAGCAGGCCTGGGTGAGAGCCTGCCAGCAGCAGCTCAGGCAGAGGAGACGTGTGTCGTGCAGAACCGGACTGCTGGCCTTGAAAGACTGCTAAAACCTCACCAGCCAATTGAAAAGAGGAATTGGAAGGTGTTACAATGCAACTCCATATGGGGTGTTTCACTAGCAGTCCTTTGATAACCAGGATTGTGGTATATCCCAGAAGACTGGAAAAGTCTGTGTATGTGGGGTGGAAGTAAGAGAGAATTTGACTATTTTTTTTTACAGTATTCGGCTCTCATCCTTTATTGTATTATGCAGTGCTTTTGGTTTAGCATTACTAGGTGTTCTCTTAGTTTCTCGCAGAGAATAGTTGTAAGGCTAGATCTTGTAAAATGGGATTAAGGATTGAGTAAACTACTAGGCCGATTTACAGAGCATTTTCTCAAGCTGTAATCTCATAATGATAGAATAATGGAGTGTTTTAAATAGTGAGTCCTGGCAAGCTTGTGGTAATGTATGCAGTGCTGTAAAACACCTGATTCTTTCAGCGGGGTGTTGGGGTGCAGGAAGTAATAAGTGGGCAGGTCTGGCTCTTAAAACCGTTCAGTAAAACACTTGGGTTTCCTGAACGTGCCTGCCATGTAAATGGGAGCGTTGTGGTTGATGGTGTTTGTATTTCTGAGGGTAATATGGCTGTGCTGAACACAGTGAGCTTGCAAAACTTATGTGTACTTCTTAGACTTACCAGTCTTGAATGCAGCACTTCAGACAATCCTGTCTGTATCTTGTCTGTTGCTGGCTTCTGAACCTCAAGCTGATCACTTAACTAAGTAATGGTATACATGTTTCCACAGTAATTCTATGTTTAAAAAATAAAGGAGAGCTTTTGTGACAGCCTATGATAAACAGAATGTCTTTTTCTCAGCCCAAACAATGAGCCTGTCCTGTGTTTACTGTGGATGGTAAAGAGTGCCAGGAAGGAAGAGTGTAAGCATAGAGAAAGGACTGATGGAGTCTCTGTGCAATGTTTGTCCCAGCTTCCATGAACTGTGATTCAATCTGTTTAATAGCTACAGATGTGATTTTATCCAGAGGTGTTGTATCAAGAGTGCCCAGGAGAAAGAGGTTTTGCAGACCAGTTGTTGCTTCTGTGAAGAACCAGTTCTCTGGGGTGTTTTGAGCCTCCAGTATGTAGGTTTTGCTGAAGGATCCTAATGGGGTTAACTGGTTGTATGAAGGTGGTCCACTTGTCTGAACCTTTGCTGTGTGTGTCTTGCTATCTTTTGAGATGGGAGCTAGAACTGAAAACAGTCTGAGTTGAATATTGTGTGGATTGTTACAGTTAATAGCATTGATTGATAGCACTTATGTAACTAATCCTTCAAGTAAAAATATAAAGCAAAATAAACCTTGCAAGCTGTCTAGAAACAGAAATGTATGTACCTTTGAAGCTCCAAGTATGTGTACAAAGTAAAGTTGCATGTATTAATCTTAAATCCTACGGACGTGTTATGGGTCGAGGTAAATTCTTATGCCTCTAGCAAGGTAGCAGTTATTTTAGATGGTGTCTTAAGAGTGATCATGCATTTGTGGGGCCTGTCAGTAAGTATCCCAGTGGATCAAATGGATCCCACGTGGAGTGTGGGGAAGGATCCCACGCGGCAACCAGGAGTATATGCTGTTAAGCAAATCTCTGTATTGGGAGTGGATCAGCTGTCATCTGCTTGCTGTGGTATCATAGGTAGGGCAGGAGGAATAATTCTCATATATACTTCGTATTTGCAACTGATTTACTCTTGTAGAGTGGGAAAACTGGATAGAAATGATACCACTCAACTGCTGAACAAGTAACAATCAGTTTAATATTCCTTCTGATACTACTGGCTGGCTTTTTTCTCTCTCTTGCTTCTGATACCCCTGTCCAGTGGCATTTTTTGCCACTTGAATAGTTAAAACAACAAAGATACAGGTAGTCTCTGAGTTCAGAAGGTTGAGTTGTTCCTGACAAAAGGGTACAAAAGGCAGTTGTTGGATCTGGCACCTGGTATCACCACAATTATTTTACTTGCATGGATTAGGAAACTTTGAGAAGAAGTGGAAGTGAAACAGACTTGGTTAAACACAGTTATGTATGGGTACTTTTCCTGTAGTATAAATTTCTTAGTTTGCAATGATGTTGACCTTATTTAATATTGACCAAAGGAATTAAGGACTGGTGTGAATTCTGTAGCTTATGGCTATCATACTATATATTGCCTAGCAAAATAAAATATCGAGTGTTTTGACAAAGGCGTAAGGACTCTTGAGAATCAACGCTTTTCAAACATTTGTCTGTGGAGATCCTTGTGCAAAAACAAAAGTATTCCTGCTTGTGTCTCCTGTAGTATTAGTATGTTATTACATACTGTAATATAGAAGAGAGGAGAAATAAATATTTGGGGTCTAGTCTTGGCAGTCTGTCACAGGTTGAAAAAGGGGGGCTGTTTCCCACCAAAAGGGATGCGACAAAATAGTGTGTTGGCTGGAAAAGCAAAACCAGCCAAACCACACACAAGAGAAACTTTTGATGCTTGTTAACGGCTTATCAGCATGTTAACGGGCTCATTAAGGCTTTAGTTGGGCAAAGGAAATGATAACACACAGACTATATATATGAAAGATAGAAACAGAAAAGTTTAATAGTAAAATGCCCCCCAAATAATTTTCAAAGTTAAACCGGACTGGAAAAGGGAGAGAAAGAGATAAAGGGAGAATAGATAAAAGTGTACAGTTACATATAAAATCTCCCAATTGAAATGATCCCCCCTTACAAACAAACTCCCCCCCTCCACAATGGCTTGCCATGCCGGGAATAGATAAAAGTGTACAGTTACAGATAAAATCTCCCAATTGAAATGATCCCCCCTTACAAACAAACTCCCCCCCTCCACAATGGCTTGCCATGCCGGGAAGGGGGAAGGAAGAGTTCAGTCCGTTCACCTGACAAAGTTCTCAATATAAGAACTTTCCTCTGAAGCAAACCTTTCATGCAAATACAACATAGTCCCTCTTTCCTCTGAAGTGGCTGCAGAGAACTCTTCTTTGCCAAGGATAGCTCTTCCCAGACTCCCCCCCACACATCTGCACCACGGGCCAGCCTGGTCGTGTCCCAAGGGAATATCTTCAAATTCCCTCATGCGTTGATGCCTACTTCATCCACTGCAGAGATAAGGGGTACCGCTGGGTCAATCCGTCATGGCAAAACAGTTCACACACCACCCCCGCTGGGAATCGGCAGAAATGGAAAAGGTTCTGCCTATTTTGCAGAAGGAGTCTTTTACTGCTTCAGGGAACTAGCAGGTCTTGGACGTGGCTTTCTCTCCTTGATAAGGGTTTCCAGTCCCAGGGCATAAGATTCAAGAGTCCTGTGTGGCATATCTGAGAAAGCTGCAGCACGGACAAGATAGAGAGGACAGTAGATAGAGCAGAGGGGAAAACAAGATGTCCCCAAATCTCTCAACATGCCCCCTTTTATGAGTTCATTTCGGAGAGGCGTGTCCTCCTTCCCAGAAGCTCGGGAAAACCACAGCTCTCTGGGAAGAAGAAAGCCAGACACAGAAGAGCATCTGGTTCCACCATGTTGGACCCAGGACACAGTCACATCAGCAAGGTGTTGAGTTACCCTTTGGACTTGAGTCTGTATTCTGTTTTATCCATAGCACTGTATTAACATAGACAGATTATTGCTAATGGGAAATCTGTAACTGTTTATGCATGACAGATGTAGAATGCACAGGTAACTTGATTATGGTGGTTTATTCTCTCGCTCAAAGCAGGGCTACTTCTGGTGTTGGACTGGATTGCCCAGGACCTTGTTGGGTTGTGATGGGTCTCTGAGTCTGTGCTTCCACAGACTCCTTGGGCAGCTTCTCCCTGTGTTTGGCTACCCTCATCTTGAAAATTTTTTTTGAATACAGTAATTTCCTTTTCGGCAATTTCATCTGTTGCCTCTGGTTGTCTTTTCCTGTGTATCTTGGAGGAGAATCTGTGTCATTCTTTTCTCTAGGCACCCCCCCCGACATACACACCCACCTGTCCCTTTAGATAGCTTAAGACTGTACATGGACGTCAGCAATTCATGCATCCACAAGTTAGCTTTTTTAATCTCTAGTTTGAAGAAACCCAGCTCTTGGGTGTTAGCTGGGTGGGGGAAGACAGACTGGGAATAAGAAGCTGGCTTCCTACAGAGGCCTTAGTTTGTCCTTGCTTGCCTATACCTTCAGGAAGCAGGCCTGCATCTTTGTGTGTTCATGTCCACCTCTTCTGCCCTGTGCTGTGCCACTTAACCTGGAAGTGGGTGACGTGGCAACATGCCTAATACTAAGATCTTTGCACATTCTTCTTTTTTTTTTTTTGGAGGGCAATGTTGAAGGATAGGCTTCCCTTACACTGGATTCTGCGGTGTAATATAGTGATATTGATGCACTTTGAGAATTGCCAGGTTCATGATGAAATGAATAACGATGTTGCGCCAGGTTCATGATGAAATGAATAACAATGTTGCTTCAGGTTTGAAAATTTTCCTTTTAGTTTCAAGGACTGTCTCCTTTAACATCTCGTAAAGTATAACTTCCTGCTTTAGACAGCTAACTTTTTGACATTTTTAAATAAAGCCTTGTGAAACACTGAATGTGTGCTTTAATGGGAACAAAGTGCTTTTCTAAGTGATGCCTAAAATGTGATGCGAGGACCTAGTTAAGTTCTGAGATTTTGCCCAGAATTTTGAAACAATAGGTTGTATGACCAGGAATCTAATGTCTCTTTGTAATAGCAAAGAAAAGCTTCCTCTTGCCAAATACTTGAAATTCAAGTATTTATTCATGATTCTTTACTACTAACCTGCAAAGAAGGCATTCTTATTATGGAGGTCTTTCTTAAATTGACATGCTATCTCACTCTGTTCTCAAGATGCTTTTCTCACTCTGTTCCCTCTGAATATTTATGTACACACACTACTTTTCCCTGTCTCCCTGTTACCTTCTACTTATTCCCACTATGCTTCTAATCCTAGCTGCTCCTTCATGTTCTGTCCTTCACAAAAGAAGCTCCTTTTTGCTTGTGCAGTATCAGATCTAAGACCTCTCACTTGTGTTTCACTTTACTTTATACTTCTGAAACTTTGCTTCATACAGATATTCACTAGCTTAAAGAAAATGTCTTAAGGCAACGGATCAAGTGCAACAAGATCAGGTTTTGGATTTAAAATTTTTAAAACATGATTTTTCTCTGAAGAAATATTCTGCTAAAAAAAGCTTTTAGCTATAATACGGCTGCCTCTTCCCCAAGTGTCTGACAATTTATTTGACATTCTTATAGCCCCTATGTTAACAAGTTGAAGGTCAGTTATTAATGATGATTCCTGGCTATGCTGCAAAGAATAGGCCTCCAAGCTGCTTAGAACAAAGTCTGCTTTACCTCATGTTGCTGTTGGAAGCACCTTACCAGTTAATGTTATCAGGATGTTATTGGTGGTTAAATTCTAGCATAGACCCTTGATCTTTCAGAACAGATGTCTGAAGACCTGTCTAAAGACCCAGATCAACTAATTCATTGATGTGAACATCTTGAAACCGTTCCATTAATCTGGTTATTTCTAATGCTACATTTGTTTTAATTTACACTCTTGGTATTATTATTAAAGAAAATGAAAGCAACTTACTGAGTTTGTTTAATCATGCAGCTCTGAGTCTGTTGACTGATGTTACTTGAAAGCAGCAGTAACTAATTCTTTCTATTTGACACCCTCCTTTTTTCTTTGGAGCTGTTGCTCAGGCGCCGTATATGTCTGGCTCCCTTGTCTCCTTGCTGTTCAGATGTGCTGTGTTTGTCTGTCTTTTTGCTAGCATGTCTGCCCTTGTGCTTAGTGTTAGAAAGAGAAAATAATTCTGTAGTGGTTTATGAAGTTCCAGTAAGGGTGGACCTACTCTCTCCGAAGTAGGAGTACCACTGCTAAAAGGTTATGGCAAGTTAAAAAAAACCCCAAACCTGTAGCCTGCATCTGCAAAAGCAATTGAGTGATGCTCAGGCACACAAACTTAACTTGTAAGTACATAGTTCATGGAATAGATAATGTGAGTTTCAGCCCTTATGTGACCTAGTCTTGCATTCATTTAGTGATTTGTCTCCATTTGTGTTCCCCAGTCGTTAAAGGGAGGTTGGGATCTGAGAAGTCCTGCTTCCAAGTAATGCTGGTAGGAGACACCAAAGGATGATGTCCTTTATGGTAGGAGTAGAAGAGTGGAGAAATCCTACTGACATAATGCTTGAAGAGAGTATGGACTTCAAGTTTATCAGTATGGCTTCTTTAATTTCTTCCACTCAAAACCAAAAACAAAACCCCACCTTTCAGGTCAAGAAAAGGTTTGTATGAATACAGTTAAGCTAACAGACAGACTTCATTCATCTTGAAGGGTGGTTAAATACCATTGCAAAGGTGTGTGACTGGAAGAGACTTATTTTTCTGTTTCTGAAGAATGTCCAGGGGCTTATTTTTATTTGCACACATCCTCTTAAGAGTGAGCTGCTAGAGAAGACTCTTTAGGATACTTTGTATTGGGACAAGTAGAAAATGAGTTTAGTGCTGATCGCAAATAGATGTAGGTAGTTTATTACAGTTAGTGTGGGGATTTTTTGATAAAACAATTCATTAGATGGTTAAACTCTTTTCAGCTGTGTATGTGGGTTCAGACTTTCTTTTTCCTAGTGTCACTGTTAGGCGGGCTACATACATGTGCAGGACGTGTGTCTTGATGCACTCCCCCATGGTCACAGGTGAATGTGATGTCATCATCATATTTAAGTTTTCGGGTGTTTAAATGTTTGATAAGATGCTTTGGAGGACGGGCAGGAGGGTGAGAGGGAATTGTCTAAAAGACTCCTGTTAAAATCACACTCAGTTGCTGTATGTTTTAAATGAAAACATGTTGCACTACCACAACTGTTCGGAAATTGTCTGTCTAGAATGAATATGCTGCATAAACATGGAACTAGCAGCTCATTTTAGCAGCTTTAGGACACATACTGATTGTACTGTACCTGCTATCCCAGCAAAAAAAGTTGTTGTTGTATGTACCAGGCTTAAGCAGGTACCTTGGGTATTTTATGCTGTTTAAAATGTCTTTGGATATTCCTGGTTTTGCAAGGAAATCTTACCATTAACATCATTGTTTGATACCTATTGTGGTAAATATCCACAGTATAAATATTCCTGGGATTGGTAAGCTGTAAGTTAATTAATACTTTTCATTCTAAGACTTATGCAGCTCATTTTGGACTTGTGAATCTTTGATCACTGTCCTGGGTTCAACATGGAGGAACC
>NW_010412594.1:14603-14837 GCF_000710305.1 Buceros rhinoceros silvestris | reverse complement strand
CCGGCGGCACTGCGGGAACCTCCGTGCAGACGTGCGTGAGGGAGGGCGACACGCCGCCCCGCAGCGAGGGGGGAATCCCCGCCGGCACCGCACTAGGAGGAGGGGTGGAGCGGTGGCCCCGGGATTCCTCCGCAGCCCGTGGAGAGACCGAGGGGGAGAGACCGAGGGGAAGAGCCCGGAGTGCCGCCCGCGGAGGGGCCCTCGGCGGGGAAGGCGGCTGTTTCCCGCCGGAAA
>NW_010412594.1:277-14363 GCF_000710305.1 Buceros rhinoceros silvestris | reverse complement strand
CTGACCGCAGCCCGCCCTTCCCCAGCCCCTGCCCTGGCTGGGCCCGGGCGCTGTAGAGGAGGGAGGGAACGCGTGAGGCTGAGCCAGGGAAGAAGAGGAGGGGAGGGTACAAAGGTGTTGGCTTGATTTTGTCTTTGTTTCTCACCATCCAAATGTATTTTATGTGGCAATAAATTAGATTGATTTTCCCCAAGTCAAGTCTGATTTGCCCATGCCAGCAACTAGTAAGTGATCTCCCAGTCTTCATCTCGACCCACCAGTTTTTTCGTCTTTTCTCCTGGCCCTGTGAAGAAGGGGGACGAGAGCTGCTGGGTGTGCAGCTGGCTGTGGCACAAGGTCAACCCACCTCCTCCCCAGGCTGATGAACACTACTGACTGCCAGCTAAGGGGGGAACATGACAAAAAAGGGGGTGAAAGTTAAGGGCAGTAAATGTAAAAAGAAGGGAATACAAGATTTATTTAAACTCTATACCTACCTGGATTATTCCTGACTCTAAGTTCTGCAGTCAGTCTATGATATATTTGGATATTTTGATCACACATCGACACTGCCAATATTTATTTCAGTGACACATTTGGGCCTCTGTACTCAGTTCTATTCTCAGCACACAACTGGAACCCTAAATATAGTCCTAGTCTGCATGTGGGTATCACGCTGTGTAGCTACAACAGGCATGCTTTACCGTAGTAACCCTTTCCTCTACTTTCAAATGGTGTAAGCACAAGGTTCCATATCTACAAATGCTCAATTCCATTTATCGTGTCAAATCCTGTATATATCTATTTGTACCGCAAGATGTGAAAGAGGCTATACAGATATTTGGGAAGACTCTATAAAGAAATATGCTTTCTAATAAAGTTATTTTAATCTAACAAGGATTATATATAAAACAAAATAAAAGGAAACTAATAAAATACTTCTAAAAACCAAAGTATATTCAGTTGAATACATATGACACCTCCAGTATGCTATACTTTTCAACATATCCTGAGATGCATTTAGTATCCCTGAAATTTATTATCAGTTAGCCTCCATTCGCAGTATCACACAGTTAATTTCTGGTTACAAACTGGTGGTGCTACCTTTAATGCAAGGCCCATTTTCTTCCTCAACATACTGAAAAGCGACTTTTTTTTTTTTTCCAGTTTCCCCCCTTCCCCAGTAATTTCACACTTCCGTGTGTCCTTTAAGTAACCATACGATTCTACCAAGAATGCTCAGTAAACGTCTTCCCCGTCAGCAGTGACACTCCTGACTGCCCGCTGAAGAGTACCAGCCTCGTTCTTACACACTCGATGCGTGTAGCAGTTGTGATACTGATCTAACAGTCCACAAAAACACAGCTTTCAATGGTTACAGTAATTGAGCAAAACACGTCCATTCTGAAATTATTAATACTATCACAGGGAGATTAATTTCCTTTTGATGTTCTTCTATCAGGAACTCTACTTTGATTCATTGATGTCACAGAACAAATTAGTGCAGTACATAGCCAAGCAGTATGATATTAAAATCGGACATTATTCTGCCGCTGACATCAAACAATAAAGTAGCAGATGGCTTTTTTTTTTTTTAGAAATTACTTTCATGTCAGAGTGAAAGGCTGAACAAACCAAAATTGTTTCTTTTTCTGGAAGTTGCTCTTGTTTGTTGCATGTCTGGATCAAAACCTTCAATGCATGAAAAGACTACACTGTACGATAAAAGGTCAAACAGTCAGTGGTATCCAGAAGACAAGAGACTTCATAACCTTTTGTGTTTTGACTCTTTAGCTTCAAAGTGACAAGAAGATATAAAACTCAACAAAAAAATGAGCACCAACCAACTTGTGCATACTTTTGGACAAAATACTTGACAAACATTCAATTTTAATAACATCGTCTTTTTATATACAAACATTACTTACATCACATGCTGCGCTCGCTCTGAAAGGAATTATGCTGTCATAATTAATTGAAAGCAATGATACTTACTCTATCATCAAAACTGGGTTTGTAAGATCAAGCGTTAGTGTTCCAGCGCTCTTCTTTTCTACACTAAGCCTGAACTTGCTTCTCCAGTGAATTAGAGGCAAATTGTTACAATTTTGTTGTCGTTTCAGTGGGAGGTAAATGTGATTCCTTCAAAGGAGTCTTCCTCGACAGACACTACCAATGTCTGAAGGACACACGCTACCTCTCTCAGTGCAGCACAGCCACTCTCTTCGGGGACTGAGTCACAGGATTTGAATAGCCAGGCTTAGGGACAAGCTTCTTGAGGAACAGACCAACCCGTGGTTGATACATTTGCTTGCACTGACTGCTGGTAAATATATACTGTAGGAAGGAATACAAGAGCATTTAACAAAACAATGTTGTCTGGGACTACTTGTAAAATAAACAAACATTTAAAAACCACAAATGTTCATTTCATGCTGTGTTTAACACTGAAAACGACAGGTAACTAAAGGCGGGTTTATGCAGTATTCTTGCCCGCCAGCAGATCGGTGGAAGATCAGATACAGCAGAATCTTTGAATTTCAGTTGCACAGCTGAGGACGGTGTATGTAATGCATTTCCTGTACGTCACAATCACATCCTGTATTCTATAGCTATAGTTCCATATAACACAGTTTCCAGGGGCTTAGGAAAATGAACAAAACAGGGTCACTTACTTTGATCCCAGCCCATGGGAATGGGAAAGAGCGAGCAGGCAAACATACTTATTTATTTAGTAAAAACAGAAAAGTCAAAATACAGAAAAGAAATCCATAGAATCACCAGAAAGGAATAATACTTCACTGCTCCTAAAAACCCACCTGAACAGAGAAACACGAGATGCTGCTAAGTGGATTAGCTGCAACACAAATCTATTGAATAGAACAGGCCTTCTAACAACTTGCAATTTGCATTTCTCCATGGAGGACTGGTGATTAGTTTTGCATTAATTGCAGCAACCTGTTAGTACTATCCTAGCCAGGTTCCGCTGGCAAGCCAGATCACTTTTACCATTATCAAATCCTAGTAGCTGTTCTACGTATTTAATGCTAATGTATCCGTCAAACTCAGTTTTCCTGTTGTTTTCATTAATACAGGAAAGTGTGGACTACTCACGAAAGAGGTTTGGGGTGGCTGGAGGGGATTAGCCATAGTTTGTATTATCTGTCTTTGAGAATGCGTCTGTACTTGGATTTTTTCTGCCTTGGAACCTCTGTGCCATGATATGACATTTTAATATTGTCAGTTGTCACAAGACAGACACTTAAATTCATTTAGAAGAGTTAAAACATTACAAGCAAGTTAGTAACACAAACCCCAGGTATTTTTAGAAAGTTCTGTATATCCGAGGATCTTCTCTTTTGAGCAAAATGTGTAACAAATTCATATCACTTTACATATATTCATCTCCAATTTTAGAAAAATCCTTTGAAGAAATAAGTATCCAGACACGCACAAACACGGGATAAATTCTCAAGTTATTTTTGAGTTGTAGTGTGCCTTTCTCTTCCACCCTACAAAACACCTCAAAAATACTATCCACCACCATTTTTAACATAAATGACGTTTCGACTATATCGTGTTTAATACAGTGAAAGCTTTTAATAAAGCTAAATTGGCAAACATCTCCAGTTTTCAGAGTTAAAAGATCCATTTCTTTTCTATCAAGATCAATGAATGAACAGTAAAATTGTAGGCACAGAAAATGCATTCTATATTCACTAGTAACAGAGAAATATTTGGCTTCGCCAGCAACAGACCAAGTATTCTATTGTATGTAGAAAAGGCCATGGTTTGCTTAGCTAGCTTGGAAAGAAGGTCAGTGAAAAAGAGTGGAAGCTTTCAAAATACAGACAAGTACAACTTAGTGCTGTTTTCCCATAAAGCTGCAGAATGCAGGTCCCTTTCAGCTGTTAAAAGATTGAAGAATGACTTGGAATAGAACAATAATGTCAGAAGAACGGGGAAGTGCACACTAGACAGCCATAAGAACTTCATTTGACTTGTATTGGCAATTGATTTAAATGGAATTGCAACTACCCATCAAGGTCAAGAGCGCTTTCTTGACATTAGGGACCTCTGTGTCAACTGTAAATGTACAATGGTCATCTATTTTTCACAAACATGTTCAAATCATTATAAATCATGTTTTAGAATGATTGTTTTAATGTTCTAGGTAACATGATTTTACCAAACAGCAGTATCACTAACTAAACAGTTTGCAATATATTCTTTGCTATACAAATTACTCCACAAAATAATAAAATAGCTTTTATCATAACTTAACTGAAAGAGACATCACATCAGGTACCTTCCATTTCTGTATAGCAGTGTTGCGATTTCAGGACAGCAAGGTCATACAACAAGGTCTTGCTTAACATTAGCGCACAAGCATTCGGCAAATGTTAAACTGTTACTTGAATAAATCCTAAAATATTGGCTCCAGGTCACAATCTCTGGAATATTCTGCAACATCTATAATAGATTCTTTTCTCACTGAAGTTGAGGACAACGTGTATATTTGAACTTTGTATACTGCGACAATTGTACCTTTTTTTATTTCTCTAACAAAATCTGTGTTTATATTGCTCTAAAAGGAAATAGAAAGCACACCTCTGCTTTTGAGATACCCATAATCCAGATTCCTGACCTAGAGATGAGGGGTACCCTCTAAACCTGATTTCTGTATATTTCTAAGAAATTGCCCACATTAGTTTCCATCTCAACTATGTTCAGCTCATATATATTGTTGTCTTTTATTTCTGAGGAAAATACATTTTGATAATAAAGAGCCATAAGGTTAAAATCAGAAATAACAAAGAGGCTCACCATGAATTCCCTTCCTCACAGGAATACTGCTCTTACCTTAGTTATTCTGCTGCTTTGTCACTTGCTGCATTCATACCTTTGGAAATTCTCTAAAATCATAGATATTGCTTAAGAAACCACGAAGCGTGACAAAGAGAAAACCATAGCAAAGACCAGATCTGTGTCCTGGTGAAGTGATAGTATTTGTATTGGCTTTAGCAACCACTGGTATGGCCCAAACACCACTCACGTGTTGTCACCTCCCTTTGGCTTGTCGTCTGTGATTCTCTATCTGCTTTTTAAAACTAGTAACATGACATTCTGGAGCTATAGTTCAACTTATATTTTTGTTTATATACTTCTACACTTGTTTATATTTAATATTCTTAATTCATGAGGAGTTGAAAAAGGTGTCAAGATACATCTGGTCACCAAACAAAGGGAAACATGGGTAAAGAATAAGGCAAGCAGGTCTAAATGTCGTATCTTAGTATAAACATAAATCCCTAAAGATCTAATAAAATAATAAATTTAATAAATAACATCAAATAATTCAGTGATAATTTTTTCATTAAATTATCACTGGGTTATTTTAACTATTATAAACTGTCTTGTCAGTCAGGTAACTGGGTCCGGACTCCTGAACAGTGAGTCAGGGCTCCTTTAGCAGCAGTTATGTAATGGGTTTCCTTCAAATCCGTTTTTAACTGATGTATAAACACATCACTAACATCATTTTCCTGCATTTGTGAGGTAACTACTTTTGAAAGTTGTTTCTTCAACATCAGCAAGTGGTATGACAGAGATCTCTTCTGACTTCTAGTCCCAACGTGTGTTAGTCTTGCAGAACAGCAAGACCTGAGCAGCAACACAACCCACACAGCAAAATCCTTCTGGAGAATTACTACACACCAACTGGCTCCCCAGCCAGAAGTCGGTTTAGAAGTTTGTAAAACCCAATGCTTTTAACCTTTTCTTCCAGTGCCTCCTATTTTGACTAATGAGCTCATAATAATTTAGTGATCTAATAGTAATTGACAACACAGAAATGCATAATAAGCATGTCCTGAAAACTGACACGAGCAGTGTTATATCACCCAATATACTGGCTTTCATACAACTGTTTCATTACCTGCAAGCTTCTTGGTAATGAATATGCTATTAAAAGGGTTTTTTTAATTTTCGTGTTTCTCATGTTGTAATTCTCCAATAAATTTCTCTGCCTTCCAACATAAATAAGTTTCATTACTCCTCATTATTAAAAGAAACAAACACATTCTCCTTCACTGAAAGGGTCTTATATAATTAGATGACCTTCCTACATAAAATCATGAATGAAAAAGGACCTGACAACTTGCAGGAGAAATATTTAATCAGACATTACGACACTAAGTATAGTTAGTCAAGACACAAGACATTATTATACCAAAAATGCTTTCCAAAACATTCTTTTGTAATACAAGAGATCAAAACAGACTTTAGTTTTACTACGCCATTAGACAAGTCCCAGCTTTCCAACAATTTATCACCAATTTCTTCATTTGGTTGTTTTAAACGTGCTTTTAAAACATACTTGATAACTAGTAAAAATTGTATACAATGCAAATGACATTTCAGATAAGTTTTATTGACTTAATGCTCTGGTAATAAAATTATAAGAATCAGTATTATTTTGATTTATTGCAAATTTTACTTTCACCTTTAATGGACTTGGTGTGTGGCAAAATTGAATGTAATGCTGCTGCCACCTCAAGGTCACTACAGAAAAGTGTGTTCGTTCATTTTGGTCTACTTATACCTAATAAACAGCAGCAGGATTCAATAACTAAGAATGAACAGAGTCCTTTGTTTTCATGCAGTTGTTTGATGTTCCCTGTGTGCAGATTCCACACGCATACCTGCAAAGAAAGTGTCATGTTATGTCTCTGTGTACATGGAAGTGCACACACACACACGTGCCTGCAGCCCTGTACGCACACCCAGTGCTAAGGGTTAAAGGAAAAAAAAATCTTTGGATATCAAGGAAGTTTCATAAGTGAGGCAAACATAAGGTCCTCATTTTACCCAAACCTATGAACAAGAATTCGATTTACTAAAATTGAAAAGGGAATTAAATATTCCCAGTACCTTTCCAGGGGTTTTGTTTGTCTATTTGTTGCTTTTTTAAACTTTCAGATTAAAATCACAGTAGGATGGAGAACTCCAGTTTCTCACATTTATGTTAGTATTTTAATATATATTTTGAGGAAATGTGCACGGTAAGTTCTGTAGCATAGATAGGAAAGTTGTGTAAATGTTCTTATTTAAGGATTTGAAGGACAAACAAATATTTGAATGAAGACAACTGCAACACTGTATTTACTAGATGCCGTGAAACATCTGCAATATTGTGTGTTTGTATGGACACTCAGAAATTATGTAAGTTTGTACTCCTGAAGGTGGTACAGGAGCCTAACAGAAGCCGCACACCATTCTATGTGTAACAAGTATGTGGCCAGCTATATACATTTTGCAAAATTTATCAAGGTTAAGTTAACATGACTGCTACACTGAACTTATCTGCAAACTGCCACACTCTAAAGTTACAGTCTACTGCTACAAGCACCTATGTTCTTGATTAAATAACCCTAACCTGGCAAAACCCAGATCGGACTTCAGCTAAAGTCTGCAGTGGGAGATCAATCTATGGAACATAAGAGAAGTCGCCAAGAGTAGCCAGACCATCCACTGGAGGTCAGAGGACTGTCCACAACTCCCTTTAATGATATGACAAGTATTTGTATTCAAAAGTACTTGTTATTTTAAGTTACCCAGTTTCCTTGCTGAGCAGGAAACCTTAAAACCTTTATTCTGGCCTATATTGGTAATTGATACTGAAATACAGCCATGGATACACCAGAGTCTCACGGCCGACTGGATTTACAATTTTTTGGAAGTATTTTATCCTTTAGGAGCTAGCACATAGTACATACTCAGAGTTCTTTCTTGCACCTGAAATTAGTGTATTTTAGTCTAGGATTATGGGTTTAACAAGGAGGGGGAAATAATGCCTTTTAACTACAACTGTAAAAAAATAAAATTAGCAATTAAATCAATTACAGGAATATTGGCTGTATTAGAACTCCAGGGAGTATAACTCTTTTTAGGGGATCTCCTTTTACATGTGAAGTATTAATTTACGTAATTTAGGATCTGAGTCCAGCCTTACTGCAGCTTATCATTCACAAATGAATTCTCTTGAATGTGTAAAACACACACCAAGGACAGTCACTGGGGCATATATAAACGGCAAAAGTAACAACTGGGATCAGTATGTACCTGCTATAATGCAACACTTCATGTACAGCTAACTTCTCTTAAGAATGCAAAGGACACTTTGTTTTCACTGACTGCAACAGGAAAAAAAGAGGGATAGTTTGCTGTCATTGTTGTAGGTGTCTTTTGTGCATGACTCCCTTGCTGCCACTGCCAGTAATAAATCACATTCTACACTCCCTTAATTGGATTACATACCTAAGAAAGCACTGTTTGGAGTAAGAGCTGCCAAAAATATCAGTATCTATGGAAAGTATTAAAAGGGAAAATAATGTACATTAAAATACAGTACATCATGTGGCGAGTCTCTATGAACTGCCGTGGTATTTTCTGCACAGCTGAACAATTTTTGTCCCTATTCTAAGTGGAGGTTCCCCACGGCCAATTCAGCAGTAAAAAACAATCCAAACTTATGATTTTCACTAATTTAAAGCAGATCTGTCCTCAGCACATCTAACACAGACCACACTGCCTTTATATTGCTACAGACATAAGAAAAGTGCATATTCTAAGGGCTAGGAGAACTCCTGGGTCTTTTCAAGACAAATGGCAAAACAACTCTTAAGAATCACACCTACTAATTTATCATTTCCCAAAAACAGAAAAAGAAAAAGATGGCAGTAAGGTCCAGTGGTCACCTACCCATGAGCAATATCATTCCCAGAGATGCAGAGAACTTCAAACTGGTAAAGAGACAGGCTACCTGGAACACTGGATTTTGTTGACTCTCACAGGCTTTCGTTGCCCTAACTTACTACATTCTTGTCCAAAGAATTAGCAAATTGTAGCTTACCCTCCAACAATTTCTGCCGCAGCACCCTGATTTCAGAGGATTCAACGCTCTTCATTCCATATTTTGCCTTGAAATATGAAGTAAGTAGAATATCAGAAAATGACAGTGTTATATAGGCAAAAATACAGATTAAAAGAATAGTTACTTGTTTTTTTAAGAATTTTAAAAATCTTTCTCTCTTGTTTCTTCTTTCCTCCAGCCCTATCCACACTCAACTCCAGCTCAGACTTATCCTAATCTGCTTAACACTCACTGTAGACCTGCCAATGAGAAACAAATAAGTCCATTGTGATACTTTGACCAAGTCTGTAAAAATCATCTACTAACACACTAATAGTAGTTAGGGATGTGATTTTTGGTGACATTTTTATGTCAGATTTAATGTAGAATGCAGTTATAATTATGTTTTGCCAGTGTCACTGACAGAAATAAACTTTCACTTGATTTGAGCCAAGGTGAAGCTGGCTGTAATGTCACACAATTTTCAGCTCACTTGGTTAGTTTCTCTCTCTTACATATCAGAAAAGCCATGGAGCAAGTTTAGCTGACTCCAGCTTCTAGTCTTCGTAGCAATCTCCTGTCAAATGATTTTTCACATTCTTTTCAGTTGAGCACGTCCTAAGAACTGACTGGCAGGTTCTATGAAAATACAAGTTTTACATTTTAGAGCACCTAACATTTAGGGTGTTTTTCAGTTCCAGGTGTATAAATTCTATCACTCAAGATTCTCTGCTCAAGTTAGTAACACTCTCACAAAACCACAAACATGATTTCAAAGTTTTAAGGAAATACCTAAGGAAAAAGACGAGCCTTTCCTTATTTCTGACACTCAAGGCTTCTTATTCAGGTCTCTTCTCAAAACCAATAAAAAGTTAGTATGTTAAAGGTCGTACAATATATGCCACATAATAGCACAAGGGGAATTTTGAAAAAAATGACATTCTCTTATACCCGAGAAAAAGTTGTAAATATAAGAAGCTGGTAGGAAAGAAATGTAGAAATTTTTTTTCTGTAAAAAGCGATTCCAGATAAGTTATCTGACCATAAATCACTAAGATTCAAGGGAAAGAAAGTAAGTTTGCAAATAATAGGACAGATGCTGTTAAATCATCTCTAAATTGCAATTACGTGTTTTACATATACACTTACTTGCACACATAAAATTGTATTTACATAGGGCTTAGAGGTAGCCCTGAATCATAGGGTTTAAATCTGGAGTCAAGCCTACATCTGCAGACCCATAAAGCTGGGGATGTAGGGGACGGAAATAGGGATTTTTGGTCTCATTTCCTGTTCAAAGTAAAGTCAGAATAAGTCATATAAGAAAGTAGAGTCAAAGAGATTTCCCGTATACGTAAAGTGCAGAGAGAAAAAAAAAAATTCTCATCATTTGATAAAACATCATGAAAAAAATACAAGGTCTAAAGGAATGAGAGAGATTCACTGATTTGCAGTGTTAGCAGTACTAAAATAATTAAAAGACAGATCAAGGAAAAACAAAACACAAGAAATAAGAAGCTAAAAATGTCATGACTATCCTCTGAATATACGACATAGCAGATTTACAGCTTTTTAGCAAATACTAATAATTTAGATTTAGTAAACATATTAGTAAACTTCTCAAAAAATAGGAGATACGTATCTAAATTAAATTAATATAAATCAGCCCCTAGATGTCATTGTTGCAGCTGAAATATCACTTAATACAGAACTTTCCTAATTCTGTAGTAGAAGAGGCTGCATGAAGCACAATAAACCATCTAAGTAATATAAATTCTGCTCAGTTTTAAAGCCTCAATGCCAAAGCACAGACCTCTGATAACTGACTCTAACCATACAAAAGGGTTGACCATGATATTCGGGTTCCGACAGCAGGTAAACACAATCACCCCAAAGGACGTTGCAATCTAAACCTCACAGCATCTCTCACAAGGGAAGATTCTTCATAACTCCCATCAATGTTGGCCTCGATATTAAAAACATTGACATTTCATATAGTCGACACATTTCTCATGCTATCTAGAACAGCTGCACATGTTCTCTCTATACATACAAAAAATTAGTTACTGCTTTTTAAATCTTACAAAGTTTTTGTTTTCTACAAGATCTTGTAGCAATGAATCCCAGAAGATAACTACATATATGTAAGTAAAAAAAATAAAATGTAAGACTTCCTGTACCTGTTTTGAAAGCGCAACTATTCCAACTTCACAACTTCAACATTCAACTCGTAACTAGTCTAACAGTAGGAGAAGCATATTGAAAGAGTAATTTATTTTCTATATGCTCTTTATTTTCCTTACATACCTATCACGTTCAATTGTATTATCTCTCTAAATGAAGCATGCAATGTTCATTCTTCCCTGTATAATTTTTTAGTACTTCATTCTTAATCCATCTGCAATATTTTTGCTCAGAATATGGTCATTTCATAAATGAACACCACAGTATCACTTCCTCCCATACAGTGTTCTTACCACTCTTCTCTTACTCTTCACATTTTCATGGATTGTATGGCAGTTGGCGAACTTCTATATGCAGAGAGTCAAAATGTCCCCTGTGTAAGGCTCCTTTTCACAATTAAAGACTCCCAAGATGCCAGTGTGATGAATCAAAGTAGCCAATAGATATGCACCTCTGTAAACATATGCAAATTCTTCCACTATTTTCTGAGAAACTCCCAACAGGTTGGGGTATTTTCCTGTGATAATCAACTGAATTTTAGGCATTCGGCACTTTTTCCCCTGGAAAACAGAACAGGTACGAGCAGATAAACTTAGCATCCTGCTACAGACAATATGAAACAGAATGAGAAAAATAAATCCAGGCTCTTGTGTTGCAGTTAGCCTATAAAGATGGCAGAAATACTCCTAGTTGCCAACAGTGTTGCAGTGCTACTGCAAACTTCATTTTTTTTCTGGTGGATCTACCTCACAACAGGTAAAAGCCACCTCCAGGCTGCCAAGACCTAAAACTTAAGTGAAATATAAAAGAAAAACCCTATTTCTCTGCGTGCCACTGAAGGTGCTCCCACTGTACTCTTGGTCACCGATCACCCAGGAAGAGTGTGAAAGCCAAGGCCACCATTCCAACCAGCGCAAGACACACTTCTATTGCACATACAGCTATGAAGCACTTCACTTAATCTCCACTCAGGAGTTCAGAGACCCCATTTATAAAATACATTACAATAATGTGAAAATTATAAAGCTTTTGGAATGGTTTTGGAACAGCCAGGCACAAAAGTGTAGAAAACTCATGGGCTAAACTGAATTTTTTATTGACAACTATATAACTCATTGCTGAACAAGTCATTAATGAAAATAAGCCTAATCATTAATCTTGATGACTGAAAAGAGTTTGAGCCTGAGTCCACAAAGAATAAACAGACACGTTGTAGGCAAGTTACGATACATAGATTTTTCTTATTTTAAAAAGGTGTCCAAGAAGGTGTGTATCCTTTGCACGTATTCATTTCAAGATAGCGCCTTTGCTGATGCAGCTCTAAATTCACTTGGTGTTTCTAGACTATGTATTACTCTTTTAAATTAAGCTTATAATGTTTACCATAAAACTCATGCCACTGACATTCTGTACATATTTACAGTAATTACAAAGCAATTTGGTATAAACTTCTACAAAAACATCAACATTCTGAAGACTATGTATTACTCTTTTAAATTAAGCTTATAATGTTTACCATAAAACTCATGCCACTGACATTCTGTACATATTTACAGTAATTACAAAGCAATTTGGTATAAACTTCTACAAAAACATCAACATTCTGAACATATTCTGCTCCTCTACTGCTCAGGGACAGCTGCCTTATCCAAATTTCTTTTGGTTTCATGTCTCCTTCGACTTGAAAGCAATGAAAATGAAAAATACGAGAAGAACATTGTGAATTAAGAAGCCTTTCAAATTAATGTAAAAGTGTAAAATCTAAATCTGGTTTTGTTGTATAATCATACTTACAGAGAGAATGAAATTTTTAACTTAGAGCAGCTTTAATTACAACAGAGAAGAATAACAGCGCGTGCGGAGACCATTACTCATTACCAACACAGTATTTTTAATCCAGACATATCAGATCCTAGCATATTTGATTGGAAAAAGGAGGGCGAAAGTTCTGTATCTACAAGCACGATTCAATTCAGATAACTGGTTAATTAAACTGTGACTAATACAGAAGTGGAAACTAAGCTTTTAAAGGAACAGGGCCCATGAAAAATAATCCCATTTTTATGAAAAGGCTCCATTTCATATGGCAGAAAAAGCAGACACAAACTGCTAGAAAGAAGCTGTAGTATTACTACTACTGCGGTGGACATTGTGAATACTATGCAGCTTCAAATTTTTTAATTCTTTAATTAAATGTATTTTAGTAGGTGGTAAGAAAATATGTTGTATTCTTGTATTTGCACCACAGCAATTTCTTTTTAAAAAAGTCTTACCAAAGTTATCTTACTAAGTCATAGACTGTAGGATAAGGTTTGAAGTGTCTTCAAACTTTACACAATTAAGCAGAGCTTCATAATTCAAGGAATCCAAATAATGAAGTAAAATTTGAGATGGAACAATGCCATTGAAAGGATGGCTAAATCCATCCCTTGAATGATCTGCTGCTATGTCGAACGCATCTCCTGCCTCTCTGAAGTAACAGACAGTCATTAACAGAACTCCCAGCTGTGGGAGCAAGTGAACTTGCAAGAGGTTGCTCTCATTTTGCCAAGTCTCTCTGAAATCCAGCTGTAGACCCGTCCACATCAACACCCTGCAACCCCTTTCTAGACGCGCACACTCCATTTTACTCGCTGTCACCTGGCCACGAGCCTCTTCTGAAACTCCGCATTCCCCCGCCTTCTCCAGTTATACCAGACACCTCACCAGTTCACAGCAGGTAGCATCTCTGGTGCCTCCAGCACTCCGTGAACACCTACAACTCCACATTCCTGTTACCGGGAACCACTGAACCTTCTGGGCAGTTCTCTGCCGTTCACACGTGGAAACACCTGCACTGCTTTGCCGCTTTAAACCCAACATGTTGGTTTTTTAAAAAAAACACTTGAAAACCGTGCTGAAAGGAAAAACCTTTGGGGTGACTGTACCATTTTTGAAGCGCATTGGTGCTTCCTGGCTTGGCACCGGGTACTGGCAGGTTGACAAACTCCTGACAGAGGCAGGAAGCCA
>NW_010412594.1:0-217 GCF_000710305.1 Buceros rhinoceros silvestris | reverse complement strand
TGGGGCCCCCCCCGGCTCAGCCACAGCGGCCGCTATGAGCGGCTGGGCGCGCCACTGGGTCTGCGGGGAGGCTTAAGTTCGGGCGATAGACCTATCGACGGAGACGCCTACAGCACCACCGCCCCTGCAGGCGGCCGGTGGCAGCGGGCTGAGCAGAGGGCCGGAGGGGCACGACCGCACCGCGACGCGGCCCCATCGCGCCCTAGGGCCGGAGGCA
>NW_010412593.1:970-1200 GCF_000710305.1 Buceros rhinoceros silvestris | reverse complement strand
AGCTTCCCCCGCACGGCCAGGAGGGTGGTGGAGACCCGCGTGTCAGTGAGCAGCCGGCCCGCAGGACGTCTTTTTGCAAGAGGCGCTGGGCAGGGGCGTTTTCCCGTGGGAGTGGGTGTCCCCACGCCTGTGCCCCGCGCAGCAGCTTGGCGGTACCCTCGGAGGGCAAAGGGCTCCCGTCGGGCCGGGGCTGCGTCCAAGCCAGGCACGGTGCAGTCAGGGAAGGGGGT
>NW_010412593.1:496-764 GCF_000710305.1 Buceros rhinoceros silvestris | reverse complement strand
CTAGAGCATCGCTCTTGTTCTAGCGGCCTCTGTGACAACATCTGCAAAGGTGACCCCGACCCCTGCGGATATAGCCCTGTGAGCGCCGCGTCGCCCGGCTCTGCCCACGCCGCTTTGCCGGGTCTCGGCCGTCAGGAGGGAAAGGGTCCGGGGGACGCCGGCAAAGCCGGGATGCTCGGGGAGTTTCTTCCCCTTCCCTCAGAGAGACTCTTCGGCTGCTCCAGGGTTAAGCTCTGGTCACTGGCGGCTCGTCGGTCAAGGGAGAGTC
>NW_010412593.1:0-223 GCF_000710305.1 Buceros rhinoceros silvestris | reverse complement strand
AAGCAGCGATGCGAGGGGCGATGTGTAAATGTATATGTGTGTGAGCGCGTTTGTAAATGTGCTCCTGTGCGCGTTTGTAAATGTGTGTGTACATGTATACACACATACATACGTCCGCGTGTAACGTGTATGCGAAATACATATGATGCTTCTGTATAGTATAGATGTGCGCTATATATACGTTTGCATGTGTATATACGTTACACTCACACGTATGTATGTG
>NW_010412592.1:6629-6866 GCF_000710305.1 Buceros rhinoceros silvestris | reverse complement strand
CGCCAAGCCCGGCAGAGCCACCCGGAGCTCTGCCTGCTCGCTCCTGCCCTCCCCACCACCCCAAGGACGGGAAAACCCGCCTGGGCGCTCCATCCCAAGGGCTGGGGAAGGGATGGAGCAGCTCTGCCAGCAGGGGCAGAGAACAGGGCTCTGGGGGCTCTCTGCTGTGTGCCCAGAGGCAGGAGGGTCTCCAGCGACCCTCCCCTGCGCTCCCGGCTCTTCCGCAGAGCCTCGGGC
>NW_010412592.1:5495-5906 GCF_000710305.1 Buceros rhinoceros silvestris | reverse complement strand
CAGCCTGTCCTGGGGTTTTCCCCAGGCTGTTCCAGCGCTCCTGGGCACTCAAAGGTGTTTGGAGGGAGCCGGGCAGCAAGCACGGTGCCAGCAGCTCGGTTCAGTGTCTCTCTCCTCTTTCTCTCCTCACTGCACCCCTGGTCCCACCCCAGGCCGTCCCCCTGCCGAGGAAGTGGATGTGATGCTGCAGCGCTGTGAGGGGGGGGTAGATGCTGCCCTCCAGTACACCAAAAACATCTCCAAGTACATGAAGGACCTCATTGGATACCTGGAGAAAAGGACCACGCTGGGTTTTTTGGGGAGGGCGGGTGGGTCCTCTCCGGAGCGGGGCTGAGCCCCATCCCGGCAGGAACAGAGCAGGTTCAGAGGGAGCCAGGCACTGCCAGGACGGTGGTGACCTTCATCCCTGAC
>NW_010412592.1:4599-5372 GCF_000710305.1 Buceros rhinoceros silvestris | reverse complement strand
TTTGTTTCTCCAAAGGAACCCCATCAGCAGGGAGATACTGGGGCCTCCCAAGTCTTTTCACTTCCGACCTTTTTCTTCCAGAGATGGAGTTTGCCAAAGGGCTTCAGAAGATGGCAAGCAGCTGCAAGCAAACCATCAGCCAGGAGGTGGGTCCACGCGTCCCGAGGAGCCGGGCAGGGGACACTGCGGGGCCCTTCTGGCCTCCCCTGACCTCCCTCCCAACAGCCTGGGAGCGCGCTGCTCCGGGACGGGGCTGCTCCCAGAGCCTGCAGCCAGGCCAAGCCACGGGCTCTTCCTCCCCGACCGCAGCGCTGCAGGACGCGTCTCCTTCGGGTCGCGCTGCGGTGCTGGGGCTCAGGGTGGTGGGTTTTCTCGTTCCTCAGGCCAACATGCCTTTCCTGTCCATCTACCTGCTGGCCCTGGAGCAGGATATGGAGCATGGGACATCAGTTCTGCAGGCGGCCAGCACCCTGCAGAACCAAACCTTCCTCCAGGTGAGAGGACCAAGGGTGTCTCAGAAGGGTCTTTCTGGGTGGTGAGGAGGCTGGTGAACTCCTTAGTCCTTCTGCCACTGGAAACCAGTTGCTGCTCGGCTCAGCCACTGCTGGATCTTTCGAGGGGTTAGACACAGGGTCTAGGGGAACCCCCCAAGTCTGGCAAATCAAACAGCACCTTCTTATTGATCTCCACCTCATCCCAGGCCGCTCTGCACTCCCACGTTCTCCTCCAGCCCAGCCAAGCGGCACCATCTCCCAGGCAGAGCCGCTCTCCGG
>NW_010412592.1:4097-4536 GCF_000710305.1 Buceros rhinoceros silvestris | reverse complement strand
CCTCCATCCCACCCAAGCGGCACCACCTCCCAGCCAGAGCCGCTCTCCGGAGCTGTTTGCCGGGGAGCCCCCGTGTCCCGTCCTTGCGGAGGGTGGCTCTCGCTTAGCTCAGTCTGGGAGAAGCTGCATCTGGCACTTTCAGCCGTGACACAAACCTCCCTGTAACGGAGCCCAGATGTGCCGGGGAGTGATAAAAACCGCCACAGGGAACTTCTCCTTGCAAAGCCTCTTGCAAAGGGAAGAGCAGCGAGCGTTTAGCTCACACTGCCATGGGGCTGTTTCTCTCTCCTGCTTCAGCCACTGACAATGAGACGCCTCGAACACGAAAAAAGGAGGAAGGAGATCAAGGAGCAGTGGCACCGGGCACAGAGGAAGCTGGTGAGTAACAGCCGTGCAGCACGGGCCTGAGTCTGCGGCACCCACCCCTCTGAGCACGCCG
>NW_010412592.1:3484-4035 GCF_000710305.1 Buceros rhinoceros silvestris | reverse complement strand
GTGGCACCGGGCACAGAGGAAGCGGGTGATTAACAGCCGTGCAGCACGGGCCTGAGTCTGCGGCACCCACCCCTCTGAGCACGCCGGATCCCGGCCCCTCTCCATCCTGGGGTGCCTCTGCTGTGCTGGGGGATGCTGGAGAACGTGGGGAGCTTGCAGCGTCAGCCCTCACCTCGGGTCCCTGTTCTCACTGGCAGCAAGAGGCAGAGGTGAACCTGCGCAAGGCCAAGCAGGTGTACATGCAGCGCAGCGAGGAGCATGACAAGGCCAAGTACGTGGCGGTGAAAGCAGAAGAGGAGCAGCAGAACACCACCAGCAGCATCACCACCAAAACCCTGGACAAGAAGAGGCGGCGGGAAGAGGAAGCCAAGAACAAGGTAGGACCGTGACTGCTCTGGGCTCGGGCTGGGCACCTGCCTGGCAAGAACCCCCTCCCTCCTGGCTGTCCCAGCACAGGAACAGCCCGCAGCTAAGGGGGCTGAGCGGGGCTGGACTAGATGACCTTCAAAGGTCCCCTCCAACCCCAGCCACTCTGTGATGCTCTGGCTGAG
>NW_010412592.1:2077-3299 GCF_000710305.1 Buceros rhinoceros silvestris | reverse complement strand
AGGAATGCCCGGAGCAGCAGGGTCCAGGGGCAGGGAGCTGGTCTCGTTCTCCTGGCCCCTGAGCTGTCTCCAACTCTTGCTCTCCCACCTCTCAGGCCGAAGAGGCGATGGCCACGTACCGGACCTGCGTGGCGGATGCGAATACGCAGAAGCAGGAGCTGGAGGACACCAAGGTGAACTCCCTGCGGCAGATCCACGAAGTGATCAAACAGAGCGACCAGGTCATCAAGACGGTGAGTGGGGCTCACTGGGGACGGCCCCAGGGCAGGGGGTGGCCATGCCCTGCTCAGGAGGGGTTCAGAGCTGCCCCTGTTCCAGGTGAGCTCAGGGGTGCAGAGGTCTCCTCACCCCCCTGAGCTCTGAACAGCCACGGCTCAAGGCTGCAGACCAAGCCCTGCTCCACGCTCCCGATTCCTCATCTAACCTGGAGCTCCTCGCCTCTCTCTTCCGTCGCTGTCAGCTCACAAAGCTCACGTCTGATTTTCTCTACGTTATTTTCAGGCCACCATCTCCTTCTACCAGATCATGCACATGCAGACGGCTCCGCTGCCCGTCAACTTCCAGACGCTGTGCGAGAGCAGCAAGCTCTACGACCCGACACCCAGTACGACTTCGAGCCCTACGTGTCACACAACGCCTGGTAGGAAAGGAGAGGGGCAAGTCTTTTCTGCTCTACACTCATCTTCACTGCTGGCAACCTGCTCCCGGGCTGGCACTGGGCTCCCCTGCAGAAACCAGTATGCCTTCAGCCAGCAAACTGGGGCTGGACCCGCTGTCTGGGAACTTCCCTCCCATCCTGCGATGGATGAGTCGGGCTGGCTCGTGTTTACGAGAGGACTGGAAACCCCAAACCAGGCGGTGGCAGCCAGGAACAAGGTTCTGAGGTGTCCTTCCTTCTCACCCGCCCAGACATTCCCTTTTCTCCTCCTTTCTGCCCCCAGGTCCCCCTTCACCCGGACACGCAAAGGCAGCTTCAACGCCAGTGACTTGTCACCGAGTGCCAGCTCTGACGGGGCCGGGCTGCCCAAGGACGGGACCCTCTCGGAGGGAGGAGCAGGAGCCAGGGAGCAGCAGAGCGGGGCTGAGCGGAGAGGTGAGTCCCCGCAGCGCCGCTGCAGAGGCTGCTCAGTGTGTGACCGAGACACCACAGCCGCACCCGCCCCGCACCAGCCCGTCAGCACGAATCCAAGTGCCTCCCAGAGCCCAGGCTCTTCTCCCCTGT
>NW_010412592.1:1722-1993 GCF_000710305.1 Buceros rhinoceros silvestris | reverse complement strand
AGAGCCCAGGCTCTTCTCCCCTGTTTCTCTCCTGAACGCAGGAAGAGATCTCACACGGACCCTGTGTTTTCCTCTGCAGGTGGGAGGGGACACCAGGTCCATAAATCCTGGCCAACCTCCATCACGGAAGGTGACAGCAGCCTGGATGCAAGTGCGGGTAGATACCCAAACCAGCCCAGGGCTCTGACTCCAGCCTCCAGAGGAGGGGAGGGGAGGGGAGGGCGATGGGATGGGATGGGATGGGATGGGATGGGAGGGGGGGGGATGCGCA
>NW_010412592.1:1100-1326 GCF_000710305.1 Buceros rhinoceros silvestris | reverse complement strand
GAGTTTGGGTGGTAAAGGACATTCAAGCTCACGGAGTCCAACACTAACCCAGCACCACCAGGTCACCATGAAACCACGTCCCTGTTCTTTCTGTTCTGCTCGTAGGCATCAATGGGATCACCCCGGAGATGACGGCCCCCACAGGGCCCTTCCGAAACATTGGCTTGTCCAAGGCTGCCCAGACTCACCGGGTGAGGGAACACCGGGGCCCGTCTAAAGGACGGGT
>NW_010412592.1:616-964 GCF_000710305.1 Buceros rhinoceros silvestris | reverse complement strand
CCAAGTGCCGGGAGTGCAACAGCTACGTCTACTTCCAGGGAGCAGAGTGTGAGGAGGTAACGTTGGGCGAAGAGGGAAGGGAGTGGGTGGAGGATGCACCCCGTGGACAGGGTGACCCCGCTGCTGCCTGCACGCAGTCCTGTGGCTCGCCATCCCCAGCAGCGGCTGTGGAGCAGCTTTTCACTCGGGTGTCACAGGTTTGCTGTAGAACCCCAGCCAGGAGCTCTGACACGCACATGGGGGCAACCATAGCCGGGAGGTCTAAGTTCTCCACGGGAGCAGAGGTGCCAGCGTGGACTTTGGGGCAGGACGGCCTCAGCCCAGCTCTGGCCTGTGTTTAGGAGGACA
>NW_010412592.1:0-339 GCF_000710305.1 Buceros rhinoceros silvestris | reverse complement strand
CTGGCCTGGCCAAAAGAGGTGTGTGGAACCCTTGGCCATCCAGTGCGGGCACAAGAAGCTCCAAGGGAAGCTGCAGCTCTTTGGACAAGACTTCACGAAGGCATCTCTGAGCAGCTCGGACGGCATCCCCTTCATCGTCAAGAAGTGCATTTCCGAAATCGAGAAGCGGGCACTGAAAACCAAGGTGACGCGCTCTCCCTTCCCTTCGGTCCTGCAGGGTCTCCGGGCTCCTCGTGGTGTCTCTCGGTGGCGGCTCTCCCACCCCCCCGCGTTTCCCTGTGTTCCCAGTGCTGCCTGGCCTGTCACAAGAAGTGTCTGGAAACCTTGGCCATCCAGTGC
>NW_010412591.1:0-5630 GCF_000710305.1 Buceros rhinoceros silvestris | reverse complement strand
ATAAATATAATCGTATTTTCTTAAGCGTCTCTTAGCTTTTGGTAGAGAAACACAAGAGGGCACTTTAGTCCATTTATTTTTTCAAGCTGCTATCAAGGAGAAGCCTCTCCACTACTCCAACCCCTGAAAGGCATTTTTAGCACTTTTATTTCTTGCCTGACAGAACAAAATCACAGAGCACTTTTAAAACCATCAGAGGTGGTGAACTGCGCCAGGGAATGATAAGAGAGTGAGCTCGGAAGAAAATGCATGCTGTGCCTTGGGGATGGGAGTTGCCTCTTGTTAAACAATGGTGATCATGCTTGTCTGAGCTGTGATTGGAAACGCTGGGATTAAGCACTGGTAGTTATAGGCAACATGTAGAAACACCTTAGAAAAGGTTTTACAAAATTACGTTGCTGATTAGGTGACTTGTTTCCCTTTAGGTCAAAATAAGGCTGGGAGTACTAAACTTCTGGAAATGTAAGCGTATGAAGTATGAAATCAAGGGGTTTTCAGAGCTTTTTAATCAATCTTTTCTCAGGCACAAAGTTGAAGCTGGAGGTTTAATAGCAGTCATTCTGCAGTGGAAGTTCTCCTTACCTTCTGAGTTTGATTATGAAAATGGGGTTATTCTGGTGAATGTGGCTATATTCAGCTGCAGAACAGCTGCTGTATTCATCAGTTGATGTTCAAAAATTAAAAAAAATATCCTGGGAGCGGATGCAAGGAAAATGGCAGTGAACTGTTGCCTCAAGCACCAATATTATCATTCTGTTGCTTGTTATCAGATACTGTCAGCAGCTCTGCACAACCGGAAAATTCCTTTATCCCTCCAACAAGCTTTAAGATGTATGTTGTTCTTCGATGCAGTGGATTTCACATGTCTATTCTATTTTCCCTCCTTCTCATCTCTATTTTCAGCCTTTATTATTTTGGAACAAAAGAGGATATTCCAGGCTCCATGACGTTCAGTTGTCCTGCACTTGGGACAAAACAACCCCCTGCAGTGCTACTGGCCTGGGGAGGAGTGGCTGGAAAGCTGCCCAGCAGAAAAGGACCTGGGGGTGTTGGTTGACAGCCAGCTGAGGATGAGCCAGCAGTGTGCCCAGGTGGCCAAGAAGGCCAGCAGCATCCTGGCTTGTATCAGAAATAGTGTGGCCAGGAGGAGGAGGGAAGGGATTGTCCCTCGTACTTGGCATTGGTGAAGCTACACCTCAAATCCTGTGTTTGGTTTTGGGCCCCTCACTACAAGAAACACACTGAGGTGCTGAAGCACGTTCAGAGAAGGGCAGCAAACCTGGTGAAGGGTCTAGAGAACATGTCTTACGAGAAGCGGCTGAGGGAACTGGGGTTGTTTAGCCTGGAGAAAAGGAGGCTGAGGAGAGACCTCACTGCTCTCTACAACTATCTGAAAGGAGGTTGTGGAGAGGTGGAGGTCAGTCTCTTCTCCCAAGTAACAAGTTAGAACAAGAGGAAGGGGCCTCAAGTTCCACCAGGGGATGTTTAGGTTGGATATTAGGAAAAAATTCTTTACAGAGAGGATTGTAAAGCACTGGAACAGACTGCCCAGGAAAGCGATTGGGTCGCCATCCCTGGATGATTGTTGATGTAGATGTAGATGTAGATGTGACACTTAGGGAAATGGTTTAGTGGTGGACTTGGCAGTGCTAGGTTAAGTTAGTGGTTGGACTTGATGATCATTTCCAACCTAAATGATTCTATCATTATGCTTCTATACTGCCAAGAACATTTCACTGATAGTGATGTTTCTAAGATGCTATTCTTTCCCTGTTTCACTACAAAAACATTTTTTCAAGTTTGCAGCTGGGCAGACTCATCTTAGTATTCAGTTGTATAGTTACCTGCAACAAAGTGTTGCGTGTCTTATTAGGCCATGCTAATGATGGACTATGTCATCTATTTCTTCTGAATTTGATTGGATTTATTGACAAGGTAGCACTGAGTCTGTGTAGAATTTCACCATTTTCTGGCTGCTCCTCAAGACCTACCACACTGCCAAAGGATTCTTTTGAGGACCAGTAAGAAAGACAATTTGACAGGAGGCTGAACTGCATATGATGCAGTGGATTTCCTCTAATCGCTTCTCATTAGCACTGGTAATTGCATGGCAATGAGTGAACAAATTTGAAAGTGATGTAATACATGCTCTTACTAGTTTAGATTCCCTGAAAACCTACTTACCTAGTTCATTGGGCAGTGTGTATGATGTATCCTGAATATGAACCTATCCATTGACAAGCTTGTTTCCTTAGTTCAAGCTGTAGAAACATATAAAGGGACTGTTTGAATGATAAAGGTTGCCAGTTCAATTCCTAGTGTCAGCCGGATTGAAGAGACATCATATATCACAGCACCAATATGACATATAGTGTATATGATTGGAGAATCCCTTGAATATTAAGCAGTGCATAGTAAAGTCAAAGGGAACTAAAAATCAAAGTAAAAAGATCTAATTTATTCCTCATCACACTGCAAATCTAAATAAAAACATACATGCAGGGCACCAAGGAATGTATATCTTACAGATGAAAGGTTCACAGATGAGTGGTTATTAAGTTTTTGGAATATTAAACTCTCACATGTAATAAACCATCTCTTTATATATGTGTTTATAACCATCTGTAGAAGAGATGATAAATTACAAAAGTGCTAAATTTCTTAGGCACAGTATTGACCTAAGAAGTTATTTTTAGCCTGTAAGGTTCTGTCTAGTTTTATTTATATTGTTTATGAAGTGGCCAAGACAAAGTTTATAATGGAACACCACTAAGATGATAAATTTACACCTGGAAGGCAGTAACCTTTAAACGTGTATTATTGAAATTGATTAGAATGTGCATGGTACATAGGGTGTTTTTTGAAGCGTGCTGCACTTGGGTGAGAATCTTCTATTAGTGTTAGTAAACTAATCGGACCTGAGCTGCCAAAGGAGAGAGTGAGATGAGAGCTTTGAAATTACAGGCAGGGTGGTGTATGTTATTATGACACATTTCTTAGTGTTTAGTTAGGATCAAAACTAGATATTAACAGTGTTTGTAATGCAACACATTACTTGGCTTACAGATCACCTCAGTCTTCTCTGCACACCCGTAGGGGAATAAGAGAAGATGTGAATCTAGGAAGATACTGTCATAGCAGGGTGTATGCAAGTATTGAATTAACAGCAGGCATATGCCTGAATGTGTTCACGTTTTCATGCTGGTGTATGAATGGCTGGCATTTATTAATTAATAATATTAATTAATGCTGCAAAACAAAGTATACAAGATTAAAAGGGAATAATGTTTAATCTTGGTTCATTACAAAAATGTATACAGGAAGAGATTTTGAGTAGACTAACTATAACTTAAGTTACTTAAGTACTATAACTTATAACTTAAATTACTGGTAAAAATTTTGTATTTCGGTAAAGCCTGCTTTCTCTGTTTCTTTGAGGAGTGGATGGGGTTGCTTTTATCCATCCTTAACAAGAAGAAGGGACGCTCATTCATTCAACCCGTTCATGCTCTGAGATCTAGCAGAGTCATGAGAGATTTGCAAGTGATCAGGGCAGTGCTCGCTGATGCAGTCTGTGCAGAATTGCGAGTTGCTGTGCCTCTGCTGAGATATCAGCTGAACTCTTTCTGGCTTTTCCTTGCCCTGCCTCCAGGACTTTCACAGCTACATTCTAGGTCAGAAGAACTTCAGGCCATTATATGGTTTGCACTGGTGTGCTAACAGTTATATAGGGGGTCAGGGCACATGCTACAGACACCCCTCTGCTTTGGCTTGTGCTTATCTCTGCCTTGCTCCTCCTTGCCCTTTCCAGTAGTCACAAATCTGCAGGTTCTGTGTGAGAAGGCTGACTGAAATGTGAGAGAAAGCTGGAGAGTGGCAAAAAGGCCGGGAGACAGCAGGGCCAGCAATTGTGAAAACCTCATTTATTTTTCCTACTCTGTCACCAGCTAGCTGTGTAACCTTGAGGAAGGTTTATTTTTATCATGTAGTCTCTGAGAAAAAAAGTGAAGAGGACTGCAGGATTGCTGCCTCAAGTTGCGATAGTATGAGTTCTTGTACACAGACAGTGTGATTGTTATCACCAAACTTTGGGCAGCATAGATGTCCCTATTAAGTGCTAGGGTCAGGGCTGAGGAACAGTGGGCTCAGAACAGGGCTCGTGCTGTTTAATTGCAGCTTGCAGCAGTGCAGCCCTGTTCCAGAGCAGCCCTGCAACACAGTGACCTGCTGTGGACATCTTCCCTTGACAGCAAAGAGATGGAGCGATGGGCTCACTGGGGGTGGGGGGCCAGGGGTGCTGCACTTGATTACATGCAGGCTGATTGCCACAAAGTAATAGGATTAAAAAGCAAACGCATTGGCGTGTGCTAATACTCAAACAGTTTTGTCACACCACAGCTGAGAGCTGCCTGACTTGACAGAAGTGCCAGAGGTAACAAGCCCTTGACAGCAAAGAGATGGAGCGATGGGCTCACTGGGGGTGGGGGGCCAGGGGTGCTGCACTTGATTACATGCAGGCTGATTGCCACAAAGTAATAGGATTAAAAAGCAAACGCATTGGCGTGTGCTAATACTCAAACAGTTTTGTCACACCACAGCTGAGAGCTGCCTGACTTGACAGAAGTGCCAGAGGTAACAAGCTGAGGATTTTTGCAAACATTTTCTTCCCTTGCCCGACTAGTTAACATATGAACCTCTACAAGCTGAAGAAGTGTTTTGCTGCTACATTGCACATTCACTGGGGTGTCCCTGAGCACAGATGAGTATTTCAACAGGCATTACTTTTTCTGAGTTGTCTCCCTGCAAGACCTGAGGAGTGGGGGGCTTGCCTTCACCTGGCCCTGTGGCCGTGTCCCTGCTCCATGCACCCTTTAGTGCTGACACTGCAAGGAGGAGAGGTTTGCTTCCTCTGGAGGAAAGCCATAGCCTTAGCAGCTTGGCACGCTCGTTTAGGATTCCCTACGAGATTGAATTTGAGTGGAAAGATAAGCTGACATTGCCATTAGCTTTCAGCCAACAAAATCAAAGTACTCATAAATTATGTTCTTGGTAGCGAGACTATATGAATGAATTCAAGTACCGGGACATTTCAGCTGTACGTTTTTTTTGAACCCAGAGGAGGAATCAAAACCACACAGAGGTCTTCCTCTGTACACTGAGAAAGCCATCCAGGGTATCTCTGCTGTGTGGGCTGAAGAGAGTGAGTCCCTCTGGGCCTGTCCTTCTCCTCCAGGCTAGGGCAGAGGGGGTCAACAGGGCTGAGGCAAGGTTAATGCCAAGTTGTATAAGCTTATAGCAGGCTTGCGGGCTTTGCTTGTAGTCCGGTCTGGTTTGGTCTGGTTGGTTTGAGGCAGTGGGGGAAAGCTGTTGATGTAAGGGAAACTGAGGGGCATGGGTGTGCTGGGGCAGTGTGCTCCCCCAAGCCTCTGCAAAGGAAGGAGGGGGAGAAAGTGGCAGCGCTTTCTCTGTGGAGAGGGACCGCTATTTCAGCCATTGCCACTGTACAGTCAGGGTCAGCCGCCTTGAAAACAGAGAGAGAATTTTACTGCTTACTAAGTTGTGAACGAAGTCTTTCAAATGCAGACCTTCCCTTTTGGGGGGTGGGGGGGTGGAGTGGGGATGGAGGGTGG
>NW_010412590.1:1938-2271 GCF_000710305.1 Buceros rhinoceros silvestris | reverse complement strand
TCTGAATTAACCGCGTTGCTCCACCACAGCGTCCGCTCACAGGCCATCGCTTGCCTGTCTGGGGCAGTGCGGGCAGTGCAGCAGGAGGGTTCCGTCACACAGAAACGACGTGTGTGTCCCCGGGCAGTCGGGGCGATACGCCGCCGCTGCAGACACCACCCTACCAACTCACGCAGCTTTAATTACAAAGAGACTTTGAGCAACCTGTGCCTTCCTGCGTCAGAGAAGGGCAACGGAGCTGGGGCAGAATGTGCTGAGGAGCGGCTGAGGGACCTGGGGGGGTTGAGCCTGGAGCAAAGGAGGCTCCGGGGAGACCTTCTGGCTCTGACAACT
>NW_010412590.1:1225-1697 GCF_000710305.1 Buceros rhinoceros silvestris | reverse complement strand
GGTTGAGGTTGTCCCTGAGGAGCCATTTCTGTCCCATTGGGGTTGTGCAGGCGTGTCCCAGGCTGCCCCGGGGCAGTAGTGGAGTCCCCATCCCTGGGGGCGTTTCCCAGCTGTGTGGAGGCGGTGCTGAGGGACACGGGTCAGTGGGAACCGGGCAGTGCTGGGGGAACGGGGGGACTTGAGCCGAAAGGTCTTTCCCAACCAAAACGATTCTGTGATTCTTTGTAGGTGACCTGGAGGGCTTTAAGAAACAAGCGTTTGTGCTGAAGGAGGGTGTGGAATACCGGATAAAAATCTCCTTTAGGGTAAGAACTCAGATCTGAAATGGAAGAACAGCTGAAAGCCGGCCTGCTGCAGTCGCAGCACCGGGCGTGCCGGAGCCCCACGGGTGATGTGACGGAGGGAGCTGCCTCCTGCTGCAGGCGGGGCGGGCGGTCAGTCTGTCCAGAGGTGTCTTCTGCCGCCCTGGCCT
>NW_010412590.1:521-1093 GCF_000710305.1 Buceros rhinoceros silvestris | reverse complement strand
AGGTGTCTTCTGCAGCCCTGGCTTGTCTCTGCAGGTGAACAGGGAGATCGTGTCGGGGTTGAAGTACATTCAGCACACGTTCCGGAAAGGCATCAAAAGTAAGTGCTTCTCTGTGCCTCGGGTGCTGTTCCGTGGGAGGCCTCTTGCTCTTCCTGCTGGAGCCCCACAGCTCGTAACGGGGAGAGACTGAGGGTCTCCGGCTGTGTCTGTGCCGCTGCCCCCACGGAGGGGGTGAAGGCAGCAGGGGGGCATCCGGCGGCGCCGGGGCACCGGCACGTTGGGGCTTGACGTGTAACCCCTGACAGAGCGTGCGGCGAGGGGTCAGTGCTGGCGTGGGGGGAGCTGTGGGTGTGGGCGACGTTCCTGTCCTCAGCTCCTCTGGGGGTTGTTGGACCAGTAACAGACCTTTCATTCGCTTTGGCCTTGCCCCATGCACAGGGGGGCTCTTGAACGGCTCCGCCACCGCTTTTTCTCCTTCTAGTTGACAAGACCGAGTACATGGTGGGGAGCTACGGCCCCCGAGCAGAGGAGTACGAGTTTCTGACCCCCATGGAGGAAGCTCCAAAGGGCGT
>NW_010412590.1:0-271 GCF_000710305.1 Buceros rhinoceros silvestris | reverse complement strand
AGAAGGATGGGAAGGACTAGCCCTTCCCGAGGCCAACCCCCAGAGAGCGCAAATCAGACAGTGGCTACCGTAGAAATCCCCCCCTGTACCAAAGTGCTGACATGGAACCCTCCTCCCTCCCGCCCCACTATGATTTGACCAGAGAGCTCAGTTTTGTAACGTGCCCCCTCCCCAGAGCATCCCCCAGTGCATTGGCCAAACCGTGCTGGTCTCCAGCCGCCGGTCCCAGGGCCGGGCTGTCCCCGCTGCTCCCTCACCAGCCCCTTCGCTG
>NW_010412589.1:2012-2250 GCF_000710305.1 Buceros rhinoceros silvestris | reverse complement strand
CGGTGGGATGCTGGAAGGGGGTTGGCACAGCCCTGCCGTGACAGAGCCGGGCTGGCCTGCTCTGTGCAGATGCAGTCGCTGTGCAGCCTGCCCATCGTGCGGTACCAGGAGCCGCAGGAGGAGGACGGCCTGGAGGACATGACCCAGCTGGAGTGAGTGTCCCCGTCCCCTTCACCACCCACCGTGAACCAGCGCTGCTGGGGCTGCGATCACCTCTCTGTGCACCCCACGGCACCAG
>NW_010412589.1:1364-1868 GCF_000710305.1 Buceros rhinoceros silvestris | reverse complement strand
CCCCGCTGCTCCCCCCTCTGTCCTGACACAGGGTCAGCTCCAGCCTCCTGGGGCTGGGGACATGCTGGGGGACAGCAGACCCCTTCTGGCACCCTGCCGTCCTCTAACGCAGCCTCTGCTCCGTGCCAGGGACCTCCAGGAGGCCGCAGTGCTGAGCAACATCCGGACGCGATTCGAGCGCCAGCTCATCTACGTAAGCTTAGGGATGCACGATGTCGCCCAAAGACCCCAGACATAGTCTTTGGTGGAGGGACGTCATCACCCTGTGACAGCTGGTGGTCCCAAACGTCACTGTCCCACAGACCTACATTGGCAGCATCCTGGTGTCGGTGAACCCATACCGGCTCTACGACATCTACGGCACGGAGCAGGTGCTGCAGTACGAAGGCAGAGCCCTGGGCGAGAACCCGCCGTGAGTACCGGGGTGTCCCCTGCGATGGGACGGGGGCGCTTCCACCCGCCATCACCCACCCCTGGGTGCTACCGCAGCACCCCGGAGGGCCC
>NW_010412589.1:762-1253 GCF_000710305.1 Buceros rhinoceros silvestris | reverse complement strand
TCCCCCCCCCCTGGTTGCTACAGCAGCACCCGGGAGGTCCCGCACCCCCGAGGAGCCTCGGTCGCAGGGTGCTGGAGCGACCGCGTCGGTGCGTGGGGGTGGTCAGCGAGCGACGCAGGTCCCTGTGCTGGGGTGACGTGGCACCGCACCCCCCGCCTCCGCTTCCCCCCCACCCCAGGCACCTCTTTGCCATCGCGAACGTCGCCTACTCCAAAGTGATGGATGCCAAACACAACCAGTGTATCGTCATCAGGTGGGACATGGCTGGTGCCACCCAGGTTACCGTCATCAGGTGGGACATGGCGGGCCCCCTGCTGCCACCAGCCTGGCCCGGCCTCGGCACCGATGGGTGCCACTGGGGATGGGGGTGCGGGGTGGGTTTGGCGTGGGCACAACACCCCTGGTCCCCTGCTCAGCTGGTGACGGCCCCGGCAGTGTCCCCTCTCTGCGTTTCAGTGGGGAGAGCGGCTCCGGGGAGAACGACACCACCC
>NW_010412589.1:0-604 GCF_000710305.1 Buceros rhinoceros silvestris | reverse complement strand
GTTGATCCTGCGCTACCTGGCAGCCGTCAGCCAGAAGCGCAGCACTGCCCAGCAGGTAGGGCTGCCCTGGGGACATCCCCATCCCCTTGTCCCCTTGGGCCACCTCTGTGTGCTCTCCTCCATCCTCTTGCTCACGGTTCTGCTGCTCTCTCCTTGTCTCCACGCTTCCACCTGGACCACCCCAGATAGAGGTACTGGGGGGGAGACACGTGGGCTGGGACAGTTCAAGGGGACCGAGTACGGTGGTGGCATCTCTGCCATGTCACTGCAGCTGTGGGGGGACGGCTGGGATGGACAATAGGAGCTTGGTGCTTGGGTCCCTGCACTTTTCCTCATCCTCGTGCAACCTTGTGGTGCACACCTCAAATTTTGGCACCCCTTGGGTGCCTGTGTGGGGCAGGAGGTGGCAGGGAGGGTGGCATGGTGGGAGGGTGACAAGGATGGTCCCTCCACCATGGGAACAGCTCATGGTGTGTCAGGGTGCCCAGGCTGACCCCTGGTCGCTCCCCATCACTGTGGCAGATCCTGGAGGCGACCCCCTTGCTGGAGTCCTTCGGCAACGCCAAAACTGTGAGGAACAACAATTCCAGCAGGTTTGGGAAGT
>NW_010412588.1:436-650 GCF_000710305.1 Buceros rhinoceros silvestris | reverse complement strand
CGTGTCAGTGGGGTCTTGGCCACAGCACCAGGACATGGGCAACCCTGGGGCCAGGCTGGCCACCAGCCCTGCCTCTGCCACTGTCCCTCTCCAGCAGCACCTGGCAAGTGGCTGAGCACGGTGCCTCAGGGGGCAGGAGAGAGTGTGGCAGTGAGCTCTGGGGCTGACACGCCAGCGCTGGGCAATGGAGGGGTTGGAACATTTCACGTGTTCG
>NW_010412588.1:0-208 GCF_000710305.1 Buceros rhinoceros silvestris | reverse complement strand
AACTCCAACGCTGGTTCCTGTACCTGTCACACAATGGAGAGCAGCGCAGGAGGGTCACCACCACGTCATGGGAGCTCTTGAGAGTCATCTCCAGAAGGATGCTGTCCATCATGGTCTCAGGAGACTCGCCCATGCTGAGCTTGAGCCACTGGTAGATGCGCCTCACACTTTCAGGCTCCTGCAGCAGACGTGGCTGAGTTGCCAAGAG
>NW_010412587.1:2347-2868 GCF_000710305.1 Buceros rhinoceros silvestris | reverse complement strand
CTTCGTCGAGGACACCACTGACCACTCAGAAGCGAAGAGGAGAACTGGTCCTCTAAACCATGACCAGGCTCCCCGGGATGATGCAGCTCCAGGGCCCTCCAAGGGCGTCTCGCTGTTGGCTCCCGCCCCCAGGGCTGTTTGGGAGCCAGCCCAGCGAAGGAAGAGGGAGCGGGGCAGAACCATGCTGCGCAACCGTGACCTCTACAGGCGGTTCGTGGAGGACCGAGACTCCCAGTGTTCAGCAAAGAGGAAGAGGAGTTGCAGTCCTCCACAGTGTGACCAAGCCCCAGGGGATGACGCAGCTCCAGGGCCCTCCGACACCAGCTCAAAGCAGGTTCCTGCCCCCAAGGCTGCTCAGGAGCCAGCCCTGCCAAGGCAGCCACAGCAGAGCAGGTCCCCACAGCGGGTCTATAATCTCCGCAGCCGGTGTGTAGTTATCACGGTCTGTAACCCCTCAGCAGGGAGGAAAAACGGCCCTCTAAACCACGGCCATGCTCCCAGGGATGACGCGGCTCCAGGCA
>NW_010412587.1:0-202 GCF_000710305.1 Buceros rhinoceros silvestris | reverse complement strand
GGGGCATCAGCTTCCGAGCCTCTTCCACCCCGTCCCCACTCAGACACCTGCACTCTGGCGGGGGGCTGGAGACCCTTGGGGCAGCAGCAGGATCCGTCTGACCCTGGCTGTGGGGCAGTCCCCGGGGCTGAGCCCCTGGGCCCCGGGCTGGTGACCTGGGCCATGGCGGGGCCCGTGGCTGCGGAGCTCTCTCGCTCTCTGC
>NW_010412586.1:37276-45039 GCF_000710305.1 Buceros rhinoceros silvestris | reverse complement strand
AAAAAAAAAAGAGGTCTCATTTCAGTCCCTGTGCAGACTGGAATTGTCCCAAGTGCGATCTTGACGAGTCCTGTGGCTCTGGTGTGCCCAGAGGACTCCCAGTCAGCCGGATCCTTCAGCAATAAACTGCAGGTGTGGTGGGTTTACAAGCCCTGGTATCAGCATGACCTTAGGCAAGAGCGATGAGGCACAGGCATATGCTGCATGTCGACATATTAGAGCTGACACTAATAATCTGGAAATGCTGAGGATTCCGTTGGCCCTTCTTAAGGAGTTCTCAGTCTCTCAGGAGAGCAGCAGGGGTCTGCACAGACTTGCCTCAACATTGGATCAGGCCCTTGGTTTGAGGCAGCTCCAAGGTCTGAAGGTTTTCATTAGTAAGAACTATTATTTTTCAAAATCTTTTCAAAGTCTTCTCTCCCTGTAGGGCTGGAAACAACACTGGCACAGAGCTAAACTGGTGGCAGCTTTTACCCTCATGCATTCTCATTTGAGGAATTCCCTGGCTGATCAAAACACCGAAAGCAGCTAAATGCTGCAGTTTCCCAGCCCTTTTTTTCTCAACACACATGACTGTGAAGCCAGACAAGTAACCTCCTATTTTCTCTCTCTGCTGGATACCAAATAGTATCTCACAAGGGAAATCACTTTATTTCTAGACTAGGATTTCTTAATAAGTCTTGGAGAAAATTATCAACTTCAGACTCTGGAGAATGAATTTCTTCCTTGTTCCCCCGAAGTTAAGGATGCTCCAGCAGTTTAGACCACAGGCCCTCAATTTAGAAGACCTGACTTCAGTTCTGTCTGCAACAGTGGACAAAATACCTGAGCCAGGGTCCCTAGAGACACCAAAGTACCTAATTTGAAATCATTGAGGGGATGGTGAGGTCTTCAGACCATCTGAGGATCCAGAAGAGAGATTCAGCCTCAGCCCAATGCTTGCTTTCTGTACTCAGATGGAGAGGGAAGAGCCCTTGCCCTGTGGATGCTGCCCGTTACTCTGGATTAACCAGGTTGTTGAGTTGGACATACATCCTCAGCTTAGCTGGCCTTGGTTCAACTCTCGGCCTCAGTGCAGGTACAAGGTGGCAGCAGCAGCGTAGCTGCCCCGGTGAGGACCTCAGCCTGGGCTAATTTATGTGGGCAGTTTTGGCAGCCCACACTGAACAGTCTCCACGTTGCCACAGCTGCATGGTGTCCATGCTGTCCCCTGGGGCATCTCAGCCTCGAGCAGCCTTCTGCTCCCTGAGCCATCTCACCCCCCAGCTCATTCTGGGGGTGAGATCTGAGCGTCAGGAAGGCTGAGGGCTCTGAAATAGGGAGCCACAGCAGCTACCTGGAGGAGCCACACAGTGTGAAGAACAGCAGCATCTGCCTTTTGTGTTTCAAAAGTGGGAGTGGACAAAAATACCACCATCTCTTTTGGTTTTGGTTTTTTTTTTTTAATGATAATTGAGTGACCCTTGAAATTTTGAGTAAATATTCAACCAGAAAAAAGGGAAATAATTTTTAGCTTTGCAGGATGTTGTTTAAAGACAACGGTTTTTGAAAGACTTGGTGCCTGTGCACTGAGCACTGCAGTTTGCTAAACCTGTTGGGTCTGGGGCGGGAGAGAGTTGCTGCAGGCTTGGCTGTGGTCCCAGCTAAGGCCGTGCTTGTCAGACACGTGGATGTGCCCATGGGCACCTCTCCTGGGAGCACCATTCCCCGGGACAGGGAGAGAAGAGGAGAACTTGGGTTGTCTGCAGGCAATGAAACTTCAGCTGTGCTTCAGGTGGTGCAGCCAGAGGTGGGGTGAAACAGAAGAGGTGGTGAGAGGGCTTCCATGGCACTAGAGAGAACAAGGAGGGGAAGTCTGTGGCATTTTTGAGAGCCAGGTGTCAAAGGAGTCACCAGCTGGTACCGAGAAGCACACAGGCGCTTCCCTCCGTCTGACTTACACAGCAGACAGCTCTTTCTGCCTTGGGAAAGCACAGTTGCTATGGCATCAGTCCAAATTGGTTTACAGCGCTAGCGAAATGCTTAATTCCAGCTGGCATCAAGAGGGGGGAGGCATGCAACCTCTTCAGATGCCTTTTGTGGTCCCAAAGCTCTCCACCTTTAGGTCTGTGAGCCTGAACACCTGTTCATGTTGCCCAGCATGGTGAGATGACTTCTCTAAATCACACAAGCCTTGTCCTTTCATTGCAGTGTTGACCTTGGGAATATAGTACAGTTTCTCCTTTTTTTTTTTTTACCTGCTTCAGTCATGATGTCCACATTACTCTTCCCCAACCTTCCCCTATGATCTAATTCTCTGTTGCAGAATTCTGTGCAGAGCCAGACAGAGAGGAGCTACAGAAATACGGTTAGATGCCTGAGGTCCTGCTGGTGCAGTTTCACCTGGAGGACACCACTGGTTCAGTAGCTGAGGTTGTACAGTGGGTATAAAGAGGAGACTGTGATGGTACAGAGGGGTAACTCCGGTCTCAGTACACAGCAGCGCTGTAAGGACGCGTACAGATGACCCGGTTTGCCCAGAGAGGTGGTAGAAGCCCCATCCCTAGAATCATCCCAGGTCAGGTTGGACGGGTCCCTGAGCAACGTGCTCTGGTTGCAGATGTCCCTGCTCACTGCAGGGAGGTTGGACTAGATGAGCTTTAAGTGTCCCTTCCCACCCAAACCAGTCTGTGGTTCTATAACTGCTGCAGATGTGCAGGCAGCTCTGTAAGAGAGGCTGAGACAGGGAAATCGAGAACCTTCCTAAAATCTACGCAGGAACAAACACCAGGAACCCTCCCTCTGCAGGCCTGCTCAGGCTACAGGTGTAAAGGTGTGTGCCTGTGGATGGCCCAAACCAAGAGGCTGGATGCCAGGGAAGGTGTGATCAAGGCTGGAAACCAAGAGAGCTCTTTGGACCGAATGATAGGAAAAGGAAAACGGCAAAGCTTGTATATGTCATAGTGAATGGAAATTAGAAGATGCTGATCAGCAAACAGGTCAAGAACAGCTAGTGGGTTAGATTAAAACTATAATTCCATTTTAAAAATATGGGACTAGCCTATATATCTTCCTTTCCTAGGTCCTTCTCCAGTGACTTTTCTCTCCTGGCTCTTCAGAAGTGGTCTCCTCTTCTAGGCCAAGCTGTATGTGTAGGCAGAGACCCCTTTCCCTCAAATGCGTCCATAATCTCACAGGTCAATAATCTTCCAGAACTGCTTCCTCCATCATAATTTTTGAGTTATTTGCCATTCTAAAAATTTCCCTAGAGCTGTTTTCTACACATCTTTTATCTTGATAGGAGGCAGAACTGGGCAAGAACAGGACTAACATATCTTTTCTGCTTACTTGGCCCCACAGAGTCATTAGTCGAGCCCAAGGACTGAAGCTGGTGGTGGAGACTCTCATGTCATCCTTGAAGCCCATTGGGAACATTGTTGTCATCTGCTGTGCCTTTTTCATAATCTTTGGGATCCTGGGAGTTCAGGTGAGTCCCCTGTAAGCCTCAGCACAGAACCCGAAAGCACAATGAACCTCGCATGGCCCTGCATCTGGGTGTCTCTACCAATGGGCACACGATAATTGTTTCTGAAACTGAACCAATGGGCTGTTTGACCTTCCTGGGGAACCATCCTTGCTTCTAGTAAAGGTTATTGACCTAGTGACCATTATCGGTCAGCCATTAGAACCTCGTTAACAATTACAACCTAACAACAGTGGTCCAGCAACATGCGTCCCAAGCCATAGCTGAAGGACCAATGGTTAGAGCCAGTTACTGGGGTTGGTTTTGCCTCTCTCCGGTTCCACTGAGGTCCTCTGCCACCGGCTCTAGAGATGTGTGTTGGTTTTGAATCTGTAACTTTGCCATAGCTAACAGCCTGGAATGACTCGGACCCAAGGGCTTACGCGGTTCTTGGTCCTCAGCCCAGCTGCACAGCGTGGCCTTTCCAGTGCTCTCAAGACACATTTATTCCGACTTCCAAGCCTTGGCTATGTGTCACTTGATGTGCTGAACTTTCTTGAAGCCTCCCTGTTGCATGCAGTGATACAAAAGCCAACACGATGACTGTCCAGAATGGGCTTTCTTCATTCTTTCCCCACCACAAGACTTCTGCTCTGAGTGAGACATAAATCAAAACATAAGACTTCTGCTCTGCAGTGAGACATAAATCAAAACATTTCTCCACTTTCTTCCCCTGGCCACACCACAGAAGGCTCAGGCCTGAGGCATGACATGTACCACCAGAAAAACTCGGCTCAGGGAAGCTGTTAAATGCCATTTCTGTTCCATCTGGGAGATAACGTGGGGACATCTCCTGTTCACCGTTCTTCTAAAACCAATGGGGAAATAGAAACTCTCAAAGCTGAAATGGTTGGTTTGTAAACTCCGAAGAGACCTTGACCTGGAGATTCATTCAGATTCTGACAGTTTGTATAACTTGCAGAAATAAGAGATTTCTGAGTCTGCTTCCTGCCAGCTCTGCTGGCAATAATCTCAGTCCCAGGCGTGCAGGAACCCAGGGGAAAAGTGGCAGTTTCCAATGCAATTGGTTTCTCATTACCGGGGAAAAAGAAATTGTTTCATATAAATATTCTGATACAACATTTCTTCCTGAAGTTTATCTGATCTGTCACAGCCAGCTTGGGAAAGCAGCTCTGCTTGGCTTTGTTTTGGAAAGGTGTCTTATACAATATTTTATACTAATATACTGTTTAAACAATAAATACAGCATTGAAAATAAACAGAGAAGAAAATCATGCCATCCATAACCACCTCAGCTGCTAGATTGGCTTAGCGTTATGGTACAACAACATCCATCCGTTATACTGAAGAGATTCATAAAACTGAGCATATCCTGTAAAGCGATATAAAACTCAGACACAGGAAAATTGATGGAGAACAACAGAACTTGCAGTGTGCTCTTCGAATCTCCTCCCTGCTAACTGCCGTTACTTTCCCCAGTGACTTGCAGTCTTATGTTAAATTGTCGTGACTATTGATGTGCTGAAGAAGGAGATACAAGCGAGACTGATCCTGCGTTTGGGATGCAAAATTCTCGGTTAATATTTATGACTAATGAAGTGTAAGATGAGGGCTGTAGCTATTTTCTACAAAAAGATGATCTTTCAAAGTTAGAGTTGGTTTTCTCATGTAGATATAAACTGGAGGTTAAACTAGAGGTTTCAAATGCTGTTCAAATCCAGACGTCCATGTTTCTAATGGTGGTTCCTCTTAGCAAGGCTGGTTTTGTTGTAGAGCTTGTCCACACCTGGATAGTCATTAACAAGACACCAGCAGCAGATAGATAAAGTAAGCAGAGCGGGAAACACGGGGCCTTTCACCTTCGGAGGTGCTGAAGTCTGAAGCACTGGCAGGGATCAGCATTTTGGCCAGTGAGGTTTTGCATTTCCAAGCCCCGTTAATAGCTCTGTTACTGCTCCCATCTGAGGGGCTTTACAGTCCAGCTCCTGCACCAGTTATACTTGTAGACGGTTGTTTACCCTCCGCTTAATTAAAACTTTTCTCTGTGAAGGCTGTATCTCCCCAGTCTGCCCTACCCACCAATAGTGTTTCTCCCTGGAAAGGTCAGAGAATCATTCTCTTCTTGCATCCATAGGATTTATGACTGCGTTGAGCGGTGATTAATTTTCCATGCCTAGTGAACATCCTTCTGCAGTGATTTCTGAAGGAAACCCATGGAGTATTGCGTGGGTTTATCTTGTTTGCTGTTATTTCTACTGATATTTGTCTAGAACAATAGATCAAAACCCACCAGCGTCGTTTCTCTGTACATCCAGGTGGTGTTTTAAGGAGCCTGGAGTGCAGGCTGCTGTTTCCCCCCAAAACAGTAATGTCAATAGCTTCTGTCAGCAAATAAAACCAGATTTGTTGGATGTCTCCCGGGCTTTGATATCATCCATCCTGCTAGCATCAATCACCCCGTCTGAAGCAGTAATCATCCCCTGCCACTCTGTTCTGTGTGCGGGAAGCACCAAGTCTAGAATTAAGCGTGTGGAGGCTCATGTTTGTCATGCAGGTGTAAATCAGGAGCTGACTCCCCAGGAGCTGCGTCTCTACTGGCTTACACTGAAGGAAATAAGCTCGGGGTCAGATAGTCAACACCGGTTGGGCTTGGCTCCTTAAGTCTGCACAAGGAACATTTTCAGAGCCCCCTGCACTGACTGCAGAGCTTAGTGATGGCTGGAAAACAGCATTCAGGATCAAGAGACCAGAGCTGGACTGACAGCAATCTTGATTCAGCAAGAGCCCAACATCACTCACAGCACCTCGGCTCCTCTCTGACGTCTCCCTTTGTGACTTGTAAGAGCAGAGTTTAGTCCATCGCTATGTCTCTTCAGTGCCACCTTTTCTCTACCGATAGAGAGCCCCCTTACACATAACTTGTCAGTGCCTCTTGAAACCCAGTATCGTTAACTGGGCTGAGAGTCACCAGAGTCATTCCATGGGTGGTAAGAAGCCATTACCTGGTCTGGGCTATTAGTTGGGGCTACACTTGAGCTGGTGACCCAGAAGCAAATGACTTTAGCCCAGGCTCAGATCACTGAACCAGACAATCTAATGCACGAGGTGGGTGTCCTAAACGATGTGAAATCATGCATTTGCTCATTAGGTGCATATTATACAGGCTGCTCACACTTAATAACCTGCACAAATGAGGCCATTTCCCTTCAATCCTCTGGTCGGCATGGGCTGTGCAGAGCACCGCCATCTGCAGAGAAATATTGTGGACTGAACCCTTACAGTTCCTCTCTTTGCCTCTTTTGCAGCTTTTCAAAGGCAAATTTTTTATCTGCCAAGGGGAGGACACCAGAAACATCACAAATAAATCGGATTGTACAGAAGCAAGCTACAAATGGGTCCGGCACAAGTATAATTTTGATAATCTCGGCCAGGTATTAATAGAATGGTAATCTGCTTCTTTGCTCCTTTACCTCCTTGACTTAAAACCTGTGCATTATTATCCCATGGGATTTTCTTACAGGGCACTGCCAGTCGCAGTAAATATTCAGTTCACACACACAGCATTCTGCCTCTGTAAATCCCAAAGGTAGTGTTTCCAAGCAGACATACACCTCTTTTTGGAACAGAACAAGCACACGTGGCTTCACGGGGTACTTAATTGCTTCACTGCTACATAACAACCCAAATAGATCTTGCAGAAGGGCTTGTCTAATGGAGCTGGACACTTCCAGCCATCTCTGCAACACAGCCTTATTTTAGCAGCAGGGTAAGGACTAATTAGTTGGGAGCAGCAGGGACCTGGAGGGTGGAAATGAAGCTGCTTTTGTTTTTAGCTTTGTGGTTTCCGAATTAGTACTTATTGCTGAACCAGGAGCTGGCATTGATAGGATTCTGCTGCCAGAAGAAACCTTGGGCATCAAAGCGTCCCATTATAAGACAGGTAATGATAACCCTCAGACAGGAAAGGGCAGAGACGAGTAAAACAATACAAGCAGAAGTGCTTTAGTGCGACCAAGTGTAACTTTTCCCCCATGTATTTCTAGGCCCTGATGTCTCTCTTTGTTCTGGCCTCCAAGGACGGGTGGGTGGATATCATGTACGATGGCTTGGATGCTGTGGGAGTTGACCAGCAGGTACGTGCTCTAGCAGAGCTGTGAGAAATGAGCTGCCAAAGGTCGTGCATTTTGGATCTTGTTTTGCAATCACCATTGGCTTCCACGGTCAAGTGGGATTATGGGGTTCGGATCAAGGGAGGTCTTCAACCCAAGTCCTGGGGTGTGACTTGGACCCAGCCTTTTCC
>NW_010412586.1:36862-37164 GCF_000710305.1 Buceros rhinoceros silvestris | reverse complement strand
CCCTACAGATTTTGCCGCGTGATCGGTGTAACTAGCGTTACTTAGGGTAGCTGCAAAGGATGCTGCTCTCCTGCTGTTGGCAGAACAGAGATGGTTCTTCTGTGCTTTGTGTTTTGGAAGCATTCAGTTAAAAAGTCCCGGAGGGCTCTAATTTGCAGGAAGAGCAGAGCACACTGAGCTGCCGCAAAGGGGCACTCGTGGGTTTTGTGGATGGGGCAGCTGTATCGATTTGCTCCTTCTTTTGTGTTTTTTGAGGTTCAGTTGACATTTGCCTTTCTCCACTTTGCAGCCAGTCATGAACT
>NW_010412586.1:31615-36647 GCF_000710305.1 Buceros rhinoceros silvestris | reverse complement strand
TTCTCAACATGTTTGTGGGGGTGGTAGTGGAGAATTTCCACAAGTGTCGGCAGCACCAGGAGGAGGAAGAAGCCAAGAGGCGGGAGGAGAAGAGGCTTCGCCGGCTGGAGAAAAAGAGAAGGAGTAAGGAGAAACAGATGGCTGGTCGGTAGTCTTTCCACATCTTTCTGAGTCCTGCTTGACCTTCCACACAACCCTCTCCTCTGTCCCCTCCCTTCCTCGCGTCTGGTGATCATTCCTCTCCCAAAAGCATGTCCAGCTACAAAATTTGCATGAAGGAAATAGTGTCGTTTTAGGCTGAGCAAGGAGCCGTGGAAGCCCTTTTAACGGCTGGATGATTTGCAATGACCTTTCCATTAGTAGTTATTTAAATTAAAATATAATAATAATCAGACCTGGAGCTTCTTGGATAGCAGAGCTCAGTGTTACACAAATAGTGACAACTGCAAAGATCAGCAGTGCTGGCTGGCACCATAAATCTTCTGAGTCATGAGCACTGTTGCTGATAACGGAATTCACTGTTTGGTTTATTACAGCCTCGTAATGCCACAGTGATGTTACCTGTCCCATTTATCAAACAGGTTTATTTATTGGCGCAGTAGCACCACTGCTATTCAAGAGCGTAATAAAATAATGGAGCCATCTCATTCTAGTAATGCTTAAAAACTCCTTAGAGAAACATATCAATGCATTTGCTTGAGAAATACAGATTAGAAAAAAACCCCAGCAGTTGAGGAGAGTAACTAACTAGACAAAACAGCACTGATGCAAATTAATCCAAACTCCAAAGTGGATGTGCAAGCTCGCAGCCCTGCCTAGAGGAGGTGAAAGGAGGCTAGACCTCCACTTTACCAAAAGTCTCCAACCTGACATTCGTCTTTTAGTCTTTTTTTCTGTGATTTGTTTGAGTAAGTAAGAAATGTCAGCCATAGGCCATGGGTCAGAGGTACTCTCTTCTTGCATGCTCTCTTCTGACTGAACTTTCTCCATTGCCTTTCGCGTCCACAGCCTTGTGCTTGCCCTCCCTGGTCAGTCCGCCTGCTGCTCTCTCCTTGTCCCCTTTCACATCTCTGTCTTTGACAGACGTCAGTGCTGTTTAAGAGGCTGTCTGATCAGGCACTTGTTCCAAAAGCTGGTAATATCAAGACTCTTTTTATAGTCTAAGGGTTGTTTAATATCTGTGACAGTCTTAATTGTGCAACCACATATCACAACGGTGTCTCAACCTCTCTCAGGTCAGCAGTCACCCAGCACTTTCCTCTGGTCATATCTGTAAGTCCCATGAGCTTCACAGGTTTTATAACCAATAGGATGTGTCACACCAGCCTCTGGACATCAAACTTTGGTTTATGCCGAGAGCCTGGCTTCCTCGATGGTCAGTGGCAAGATGGAGGCTTCCCTCAAGAGCGGTGGAGGACACGTTAGACTGTTCTCAGTTAAGTGGGATATAGATGGGCAGAATTCCTTTTTGTTGTTTTTCACAGCAAGGCAATGCCTAGAAAGCTCTTCTGTTGGGTCCAAGTTCCCAAACACATTTTCAGGCTGATGAGTTAGAAAATCTTCTTAAAGGTTGGATAGAAAGATCCCTATTTAAAGTTGCAGTTCTGGAAAGCAGACATTCCTGTAGAAGAAATATAGATGTTTTATTATTATTAATGACCTTGTTTATAATGCTGAAGGAATTAGATGAAGAAAACATGCGAGTCTGGGCTATTTCCCAGCGGGAAGGAATCACAAACCATCCTTGGAGATGTAGTTATTCATTCAGACCTATGAAATGCCTAATTAAGGAGGCAATAAACAGCTATTTTACTGAGGATCAAATATTGCTGACTATTCAATCATCATAAAAACCTTTCAAGAGCAAAGTATGAAGCCCTCTATATCACTTCAGAACAGTTTCCCCAATTCATGTTCAGTGAAACGTTGTTTTTAATTGACCATGTCCAGCTTTTTCCTTGGAGGCAACTGATGTCATTGCTCAGCTTCATTCTGCGTGGTGGGACCCTGCAGATGATACCAAGGCTAGGGCTTAGATTATGCTAGAAACTGCGTGGGGGTTCCTTTCAGCTGGGCTTCTTGAGTGTTTCAAGATGCCCAAACCAATCCACGGATATCAGACGTAGACAGGCATAGACACCTAACTGGTTGCACGGTCATTTTTGATTGTAGACTCTTCAAACGCAGTTACTAATTGGACATCTGAAAACCAGAAAAGCATGTGAGATCCCACCTCAGCAAGACGTAGGCAGATGCAGGAGTGGTCGCTGTAAGGTGTGCTGGCCTAGCAGGAAATGTGCGAAGTCTGTCCTTCAAAAGTGTCTCCTCCTTCATCATCACCACGTCAGGGGATTCTCAGGGATCTCTTGGGCTTCCACCTGTGTATGGGGAGAAGCACAAGAGTCCTTCCTTTTTGGCGATGTGTACCTGAGCCCAACTTCCATGAGGCACGAGGAGAGGATCCCGCAAAGAAACATTCCTGGTAGAGACAACGGAGACCCTGAGAGCCATAGGGACCTCTGAAGGGGACGGGAAGTGTTGCCGTATGTCCTGCCGGGTGATTAATGCTGTTTCGTTCTTTTAGATCTAATGCTGGATGATGTATTAATGGAGAGCTCAGCCAGTGCAGTGCCAGGTACTGACTGGGAAGTCGGCACGTCTCGTCCCACTTGAATGGCAGTGCTGTGTCACTAACGGCTGACCGCTGCTGTGAGGCATCCCACTAAACCATGTGTGTGGTGCAAAGCTCGTTTGCTTCCCTCATGGCACACGCGTATCGTTCTGAACCACAGGTCTGCAGACCTGGCTCAGGACTGACACTTGCAAACCCTTAATTTTCCCCTTGATCATGTTATGTTCTTCAGTATTTTTTTTTTCTGGTTTTCATTAAGACACTGTCAGACTTTTCATGGCTTTTTTTTTTTCCTCCTTTTTTTTTTTGTTGTTGTTTTTGTTTTTTCTCAGAGAATAATGACGGGACTGTGAAATGGGTCCTTATTGTCTACTCTAGCTTTCCAGCCACCAACTTAGGAGTGTCTGAATAATTTGCAGGACAGACCTGAAGACAGGCAGTCTCTCTTAGGGATCATTATTCGTCCAGCCCTTGCTCAGTGCTCCATGAACACTGTGCTTCAGGGAGGCGCAGTATTTTCTTCAGCAGGGTAGAATTCAGTAAAGTGCAGAGCCTCGGTGCTTCAACGGAGAGAACAACCCTGCACCAGCACGGACATGGGGTTTAGCCGTTGTGCTGCCCAGCTTGTAAATTCTTCATATGGATTGAGAGTCGTTCAATCCACGAGGCATCTTGAGAATTAAAATAAATAGAGGTGCCACCTCAGAACCTTTCCAGGTCCTTGTGGGGATGGACCAGCTGGATTGAACACTGCTGGGGGGTTGACCAGGCCACCCTGACAGCAGCTTGCTCATGCCTCCCTTTCCCGTTCCCCTTGCCAGGATGATGCTTCGGGCTGCAAATCTGTGCCTACAGCTGCAACTTTTGACAAAAATAATGTGCTAGGAAAGTTATGCCTTTAAGACTCTTACCTGTGAACAAGCTCCTGCTGCCTGAGATGGAAGCAGGGCTCCATCCATCTCACACCTTGCAGGGAGCTTTGACTAAATAAAATATGCGAGGTGAGGGCTGTTGATTTTCACTCAGAGGATAACTCAGGGAGAGCAAGGTTCCTACCTTATATTTCTCGGCTTTGTTGGAAGTTATCGCAACATGCTTTAATAAATCCTGAATCTCCTTCCCATTGCCATTCCTGGTATTTTTATTTCTTTGCCTTCATCCTTGCTCTTCTCAGCAGACCTCCTGTCTTCTCCTGCGACACAGGGACAGCACGGGGAGGGGGGGAATTGTCACTGGGTTTGGGGGTCTGTTTATTTTTAATTCTTTATGTTTGGTTGTGGTTCTTCTTCTGGTCCTACAGAGCAACATCAAGGCTGGTTTATTTTATTTTATTTTATTTTAAGGCACTGAACTCATTCCAAACCCCTCCATTATCCCACGCAGGCTCAGCTCACTCTTAGTTTGCCTTTAAAAACCGCGGCTGTGAGGTCTGTGCTTTGTGTTTCCTTTTGTTGTCTTTTCTTTGGAACCAGTGGTAGTGAACGGGCCGCGCTGCTCTTCAGGCACTGGAATAGAAGGGTTTTCTCTCTGAACTGACTGTGGGGGCTACGAGCGAATCAGTCCCGGGAGCTGTAGAGGAACCTCCTGTGGTTCAATGAGAAATGTAGAGTTGTGACCCCAAAACTCGCACTCATCTCTGCACTTGCGGAGGGCTGCTTTTCTCTTTCCATGAAGTTAAGATGGGGTGGTGTGTGTGTGCTGCTAGCTGGTGCTTAGTAAGATATTGTAGTTTTATTTATTCCTTTTTCTTTTCTGAGTCTACATTCTATCACAACTGGAATCTTCTCAGTGGAAATAATTTATGATTTTCCATTTTGGTTTTTTTTTTTATATAATAAATCCATTCAGTACAATAAAAGCCAAGCAAAAATTGTGTTTAAATTAAAAAAAAAAAGGTTCCTTCAGTGCAAGCTACTTTTTAACCTAATAATATTCTTCATACAGTGTGTAAATCCAGCTGCGTCACAGGCTCATTGCTCCCTGGTTTGCCGCTGTCCTCCAGATATACTCAGACCTGCAAAGTAGTTAATTCCCTTATTACAGGAGAAGGTAGAAGCCGGAGGAGACAGTAATGGAATTGTCCCACTCTCCTGAATTCCAATTTCCCGTGCCCACGCGCCTCCAGCTCGAAAGCCACCTCAGGGGAAGTGGCAATTTCTCTCTTGACAGGGCTGTGCTCGGAGGCAGCCGCTGCTGGGGATGTTTCAGAGGTGCATGCCCAGTCCAATCCCCCACAAGAAAATGCAGTTAACAGGAAGAGAGTGGCCCCTGTCCCCATCTTCTGCGGCACCGGCAGAGACCGGCCGAGTGCCAGGACCCTCTGGGAGCTGCAGTGGCACTGCCTGGCAGATATCAGGGGTGCCTCCAGCACTGCCTTGCTGGTCACTGCTGTCATTTCGC
>NW_010412586.1:28609-31469 GCF_000710305.1 Buceros rhinoceros silvestris | reverse complement strand
GCGGGCTTTAGTGCCCCAAAGGCTGTGATTACCGAGGCCGAAGGGAGAAGTTGGAGCAGGCTTAGGAATGGGAAGTGTTTATCCTGCAACAGCAATGGCCACTGCCTTTCCAAACGGGCAGGAGGGGACGGCGGTGAGTTTGGGGACCCCAGGAGGGAGGCTGGGGCTGTCAGGCAGCCCTTGTCAAGGGGGTCAATGATGATCCCATGGGATGGTGTCAAGAGGAGTATAGAATGTCTGCTTGGGAACGTCAACTTGAGTTGCCAGCTGCAAAATCTCCTTCCTACCTGGCTTAGGAGGAGATTGCTCGGGATCCGCTGTCTGAGCTGATTTTCTCCAATGTAACGAAATCGAAATTTGAGTCACTTCTCCCTCTCTCTCGCTCCTGGCCTCCAGCCACAGTGAAGCAGCTTGATTTACTCCCTGTTTACCAGCCCGATGTCTCTTGGTGGGCTTTTGCTGTATTTCCCCATCTTTTCACATCCCCATTCTGCCAATTCTTCTTTTGTTCATTTGCTCTCCTCCTCTTTTCTTTAACGCCATGTGTGCCGGGAAGCCAAGTTAACCTTTCCAGTGATAACCAACACTAACCCAGAGCTCTTGTTGTTCTTGACGCAGTGTATTGTAACAGTACAGTAATGTGGTGTTGTGTTAGTTGTGAAGTTCACCACCTGGAGTTTAACAGATGTCTGTATTTCCCAAGATGTTGGTACTGTTTGGATCTTTACTGCAATAATTAGAAACAACACTGTGTGATAGGGGGCAGGGGCTTTGCACCAGCTTGGTTATACATGAGCAACACCCAAGTTCTCTGTCCAACTGTGCAGTTTGTGTTAAATAAATGGGATATATACAACAGTAAAAAAATGGTTTACCTGTTCAGAAAGTCCCCTGCCCGCCTAGACACAGTCGGTATGTACCTACAGTCCGCGGACAGCATGCTAGCTGGCGCGGGGTTCATCGCGCGGTGATGTCTGTATCGCACTAATCTGCATGGCCGGCATGCGGCGAGCGGTGGAGCGAGTGGTGGCATGATTCATAAACAGGGTTGGTAAATCCCCTCCTAACCAAGTTAATGGGGAAGGATGAAACATTTACTCATATTAATTTTATGAGGCTGCAAGGGCATCTGCGAGAGCAGCTACCGGAGACGTTTGGCTGTGGAAGCCTAGGGGCATGGGCTGGGAATGGTGAAAAGGAGGTTTGGGAGAGGGGGGTGCAAAGGGCAGGAGCCTTTGCAGATATATGGACAATTAGCCACCCTGCTTATAAGGTCATGCACTGGCTAATCCAGGTGCAGAAGCCCTGAACAGGAGACATTTTACAACCTCTCTCTAAATCCTCTCTCTCTTCTAACGGCATCGGTGTTATTCTGTAGGATTTGGAATTACCTGTCAATCACAGCTAAGAAAAAATTTGAATTCTAGTGTAATTATTCATAAGTAAATCGATTGCAAGAAAAGGCAGAAACATTGACAATTTTCTTTTTGAATGTGAATTATACGTAAATGTAGAAGAAGTAAGTGATCCAATTACGATGATGTTTCTTTCTGAGATGATAAGTTGGTTCATAAAAATAGGTCCTATTCCTAACCTAATTGTATTCAAACATTTCAGTTAATTTGCTACTCATAATTTAGCATAATGTGATCGAGATATCTTGACTTTATGGAGATTTATGCATATTCGGAGGTATCTGACAAAGCCTTATGAGTGAGTCAGCAGCCACCAGTCTCTTTTTTGTAAGCACTTGATAGATTCAGCATGAAAATTCATATTATAGACCTTTTCATCGATACCAGGCATTAGCACTCAGGTACAGATCACCTAGAGTACAGTGCAGAACAGAAAGTAAACGTCGGTACTGCCTGTCATTTGAGGACACTGAAGCAGCATTTTGGGCATTCCAACCCTTACAGAATAACACAGCTGAGTGATGTGCCTCTCTGGTCCCTGGGCTGTAAGGGAAAGGTCTGTCTCTACAGAAAAAACAAAACTTCTGTGATTTTTCAGGATCCTGTTACAAAGCTGGAAGCACACGAAACCATTAAATCTATGGGTTTGATTGCAGTGTCACTGGCTATTGACAAAGTGAATTCTATTTCCGGGCAAAGTTTTATCTTCTAAAATTAGTCTGCCCTGAGGGCAACCCAAACCTGTGCTCCGTGCCTTCGTTCTGCCTGACTTTTTGCTCGGAGTAATGTATTGAACTGTGCATTTGCTCAGCAGCACTAAATATCGAGACATGTAATTCTTACAGCTCAATAATTTTCATAACCAGTTGATCATCTAATTATGAGAGTAATTTTATACTCTGACATATTCAAGACAGTCCTTTCCACTTCAATCTGCATTATAATGCCTCCTTGAAAATTGTACTGAATTATATACTCAGCCTTGGCATTTCCTCATTAGAGATTAGGTGAGTAAATGAGTTTGTCTGTAGGAACATTTGGGGTCTAAAGAGCATGTGAAATCCTTGAGGCGGCTGAACACAGCTGAACAGTGAAATCTGTACTTTGATAATCTTGTCTAAACGGAGGACCATTATTTTCTAATCGCTAAGGTTGACTGATCAGTTTTTCTTGGTATTTTTACGGACTATTTTTCAGGGCTCTGACAGCCAAAGTGTTGAGTTTTGTTCTCTCCACAGTTTATTGCAGAGAACATAATACGTCTGAATTACTTCTCTTTCAAAGACCACCACTAACTCAAAGGCCTGTATTTTTAAGGCATTGTTAGAAAAATCTGTCCTCGACATCTGACTGTTAATTGGGTTTTCAGATACTGTAGGGACTTCTAAGATCAGCAGAAACACAAATTGGGGCCTTTTTAATTTAAATTCAATTTAAATTTCCCT